>NW_009258377.1:1148987-1175344 GCF_000687185.1 Egretta garzetta
TTTTTTTTTTGCCAGTGATATGGTTTTCACTTTATTATTTCTTTGCTAAGCAAACTGCAATACACTGCTGTAAAATTTACACAGAAACATACCAAAAAACCCCCAACACCAAAGGCAACTCATAGATATATAAGCAATAACTCTCTAAATCAGCTGCCTGTCCCTTATGTCCCAGGAAAGGATTAATTCTGAGAGAAAATAGCAGATTTTAGGTGCTACTGTCTTTCAGCGTTTCCACTGAGGACAACAACCAAATTCCTCTTGGAAATGAAAAGGCGGCATCCTGGTAAAAGTACAGAGCAGTCTATTTATCCCTGTAGTGCTGCTTTCTCACCCAGTTTCACTCACTTTTTGACTTGGTTAAAACTTGTCACTATTTTTATCTTTGTAACCATATTCCCTGTAAATCTGCTCAGGAAGTTCTACTTTTCTGCTATAAACACCTATGTAAGAAGTCATGGGTCTGGAATTAAGTTAGGTTTCTGTTTTATTTTATCTTGCCCATTTTTCTACTTATAAAGGTTTGCTATTTTTCCTATCTCAGAATCCTTGGAGATATTAAGGTTTTGGCTTGGATGGATTTCATCTATCTGATTATCATCTGTGTTACTCTTCAGACATTAAAATCACCACAGTTTCTTCTGATAAGGTCAGAACTAGACAGTCTCTACACATCTGCTATGCTGTCAGTTTTCAAAGAGGGATGGAGACCAAAGAGTGGCCTACAGAACTGGGGCAAAAGGAAGATATGCAATCCCAGCCATGATGTAAAAAGGGGAAATGGCTATCATGATTAATGTTATAACCAAAATTTTCCAAAACCGTTGCAGCTCTCAGGATAGATATTCAACACAACTAGCCAGTGTGAAGGTAGTTCGGGATGCCAGGCTAAGTGATACTAAGCATCACCACATCCATGACTTCCCACTCAGCTTTGACCAGTGCAGAAATTTACCCTCAAAGCACTAGAGAACCTGCCTTTTTTTAGAGACAAGGAGAAAATGTATTTCTGCAAGGAACTGGGTGAGTCAGCTCAGCATTTCCATAGATTTATTCATAGATTCATAGTGTGTGAGGCCAGAAGGGACTATTAGATAGTCTAGTCTGACCTCTTGTAAATCATAGGTCATTAAGTTTCATTCAACCTCCCCTGTATCAAGCCCAACAGTTTTGTGTTTTGCTAAAATGCCTTTCTTGCTCAAGTATGAGGTATTTATTTGAAGACATGCAGAGACAGAGAAGCCACCATTCCTCTTAAGGTTTGGTTATAACTATTTATGACATTCTTTAACAAGCATCTGTGCTTTATTTTTAATTGGAATTTTGCTTGCCTTATGCTTTGAGACATTTTGTTCCAGTTACGCCCTTCTTTGTTTGATTAAATTGCCTATTAGTATCTATTATTTTCTGCCCAGTACTTAGGGTCTGTGATCAAGCCATTTGAACTCTCCCTTTAATAAAGTGAATAAACCAGACTCTTTAAATGGCTGTGAGGTATCTTCTCTCAGGACCTATAATATTTTTGTATTCCAATTTTCCATTTCCAATTTCTGTTACTGTCCAAAGTGTGGAATTAAGGATTAGTTTCCTATTAGCCTCATCAGAACTGTACATTAGGCACTCACCTAAATATTTTTAATTATTTTCCCCATTATTTATCCACAAACCATAAGCAGCCCTTTCTTCCGTCCTACAACCTACAAACTTATATGCAACCACATATCCACTATGTTTTCACAGCTTTACAATATATATATCTGTCTTTAAAACATATATATATATATATGGTTCTCCCTCTAATCTTAATATAAATATAATGTACTTTCTTGCCTCTGAATGTATAACTTTGCACTTAGCTGTATTAAAACCATATTTTTTTTGGAAAAGATCTGCCTCATCAAGTATGTCTGTAAGCCCAAGCTTCACCTACACAACAGGTTCTAAGAGCAAAAGCAAAATGATGGTGGTTATAAATAAAGGTACAGAAGATCATATGTCAGTGGCTGCCTCTAACAAATATTGTCAGTATAGTGACAAACCAAAACATATTAAAGAATTAATAAATTATGTTCTTACAGAAACACAGGCACCCTCATACCAGAACAGCAGCATTTAAATAGACCCACAAATACATGTCTATTACTGGGGGTTTGGCTGAAGTTCATCCAGTCCTTGCAGTATTGGCTTCCTCTTCACAGAACGCAGCTATATGTGATACCATGCTATGCAGCTGGGATGTGCCTGGGATGCACAGGGAACCCAGGAGCTTGAGAACACAGTCAGATCCTCAATTTTGGACATTTATAATGCTGTCCAAAGACGGAGAATTGGTATGCTAGCCATGCATGCCTTTCTATGCCTGTGATTGCTCCTTCCATAAGTACTTTTTTAATTAGCATTTCACAGTTATTCACCAAAGTTAAATCCATATGATACAGATAGACTGATTTCTTGGCCAACTTTGTTTCTAGCTCATTGGTTTGAGAACTATCCAGCTTAGATCATATTTATATCATAGTTGAATCAACATTCTCTGGTACACACAAGGCAGCTAATTTTACATACTGAGTCATTTTGGGATTATTGTCCTGCACTTAGATAATGCTAAGCATTAATAGAAGTGATAGAAAAGGAATTAATTCCTGACACACCTAGACAGTCAGCTTAAAAAAAGGGAGACGTTCAGGAACGATGAATAGTTCTTCAATTTAGTTAAATTTTAGATGCAGTATTTTAAACTTCTTAGTCAACTGTCCCACATGAGGGACAGCATTCTCCACCTTCCACTTGACACATCACTAAGGTGTCACTTTCTGGATTTTCTTATTATTTTATTCATCTCCTGGCAATATGGTTTATCTCATGCTTTTTTTTTTTTTTTTGTCACAAGAGACTCTGTTGTCATCTGCCATCTTTTCCTCTAATGATGTCCTCTTCATTGAGTTTCTCCTGTCTTCCTCTTACAATTAACCACCTTACTCTCCTACTTCTAAAATACTGCACTTGCTTTTTTGGGTTTTTTTTATGGTCATATTTACAAATGCCTGAGGATAAAGAATGATAACCTATCTGCATTATGGGGAAATGATAATTTTTCTAAGACTGTAAGCAGATTCTACAACATATCTGATATTCACCACCTTTTTACTTTTAAAAGTTGTTTAGTATTACATTTTTTAGTTTTACATTTTCAGCATTCTTTTATTCCCTTTTTCTGTCAATTCAAAATTGCAGAAAGTTTCAGGAAGTTGAGTGGTTAGAAGCTTCTAAAATGTCATTTTTTTCTTGAGTGAAATTACCCAATGTTTCTTTGTGTCCTGAACAGTCAAAACAAATCATCTGCCTGAAGTCCCAAAATCTGAAGCAAAAGAAGATATGAACATTATCTTCTAAGTGTGCCTTGAAGCCCAGGACCTCAGATGTTTCTGAGGTGTTAAAACAAAAAATTATGTTCCAAAGACAGTGATAATTTAGGAAAGCAGCATAGCTGTAAAACTAATGTCAACCAGGAGGCCTGTCAAAAGATAACTGAGCCACAGAACGAGAGTGAAGACTGCTCCCCCCCTTTCACTGTGTGAGGATTCCTCTGGTGTGGATCGTCTTCCTTTCCAGCTGCTTGATGGCATGGCCATTGGAGTCAGCACCGATTTCGGCACTGACCTCAGCTGGAATGACTGCTGAGCGGGGACCACCTCTGCTAAGCATGGTGTTTGTGCTCATGCTCTCACTTCACATGGTCTTCTGAAAAATGCAGTGGTTGCGCTGTGCTTTCCTCGGCCGTGGGCTTTACTAAGAGCTCAGCCACTGGAGGTCGTGACAGCCACCGCCTTGGAGATAAGCCGAGTAGTTTGTCAGGTGCGGCAGGATGTTAGTTGTTTGTGTGGATTTTCAGATGTTATAGTAATGACATTGTTCTAAATGTACTTAGAGCTCAGGTTAAGGCCTTGACATAGAACTGAAATCAACATCAGAGGGGCCTAAACATGCAACAAGATACAGGCATAAAGTGAGCTTTAAATAATGCAAAAGCCACTAGAATTCAGTGCTGTGTTGAAATGGAAGAAAAGGTGTTAAATCCTTTCCTGGTACCTTTATTCCCAGCTTGTCTACTGCTGAAGTTTACCCAGTGAGATGACTTTCTTAGAGCTCTTTGTATATTGTAATAAACTGCTTCTGCCTTTATCTGACTGCTAGAGCTCCGATAGGAATGAGACTGCCCAATAAATGCATTATACTTTGAATGTGCTGTCAACCTCCACTCCATTCTGCAGAGAAATTTCACGATTTTTTTTTGTTTGTTTGTTCCATTATAGCTATTGCATGTGGGATCAACCAGGTTTTGTATTTTCCCCAGAAATCACTCTAGGACTATTGGATTGTTTTGCTTTCCTGTTGTTAGAAACAGCAGCCATAATGTCTGTCTTTGTGTTACTATTTTTGTATATTCATTTTTTTCTATATCTTTAAATGTACCATCCATCTAACCCAATTACCTTTTAATTCAGGAAATTCTGCTGCAGCTCAAAGAGGAGAAAAATTACCATCACACAGTCCAAAGAGCATGCCTTTTTATTAAAAGAAAACAAACAAACAACTGGCCTATATCAAATGTAATTAACTATACTACTAAAAATCAAAGTAACTACTTTGGAATTTTAAAGGAGCTTATAATTCTGCATGAAAATGATTTAAAGTAATTTTAAAAAATATTTTGCCAGTGTGGGTAGGTATAACTCTGCTTGTCAGCACATCTGTATTTTTCTCTCATCTAATAAACTAGCTAGGACAGTGCAGCAAAGGAACATTATAATATTAACAATGTTGCTGGAAAGCTCTGTGCTTTAGAATGAATTAACTTTCACTGCACTGCAGAACATACAAAGTGAAATTGGCTCAGCTCAGAATAGCAAGTTTAACCCCTTAGGAGCTGCTTAGCTCTACTTGTGTCTTGACAACGGGTTTTAAGCAGCCCTGGAATGGGAATCACAAAGGTAGCTGATATATTTGGCAAATTTGGAAAAGCAGCTGCCTAAAAAAATATCTGAGAAAACATTTTTATTTTATGCAACAAAAGAAAATGTTGCAACTTTGCATTCCAGAGAATGTGCCAAGAGAAAACAGTCAGGTTCCAGAAATACCAGGGGGTTAATGTCTTGGGAATAGAACTGAGATGTGTATCTTTTTATCTGAATATTCATTCATAATGCCAGAAAGAACAATCCTCTTCTTTGGTTGCACCCAGGTTTTGATTTTCCTTCTCAAAAACTTATCAGCTAAATGAATGAAGATTCAGTGAAAATCTGAGAGCTGCTCAGGACTTGGCCCTTTCTGCAGTGGTCCATGTAGAAAGGTTCACTGGAGAAGCTTTTATCATCCCACTGACTTCCACGGGATCTTCTTAGACACTTTTTCTCCCAGGGTTGAGAATACTTTTGTGATTTGGCCAGGAAAAGTATGAATTGGGACCACTTAGTGCCTTTTTCTCAAGTCATAAACCAGATGATAATTTTTTATTATTACCATACAGAACTAGAGTCAGTCTAGAGATTGAAAAGAGAAACATTGTGGATAACAGATTTAAAAAAAAAAAAAAAAAAAAAAATCAAGTCTATCTTTTCACTGAAACAGAATAAAATATATTGAAAGTATTATTTTTCTGTTTGTATCACGGAAAGAATTTATGGGGAGTTTGGGGGGTTGGGAAGGCTGAGGGCTTATCATTTTACATGATACCTGTTTTATGCATTTCCCAGCCAAAACCTGCCAAATCCCCAGACTAAGATGCCTCACATGGGTTAATTTTCTTCTTTATACTTTGCACTACTAATTTTCTCCACTTTTAAACAATCCCTATTCATTTCAAATGCCATGGGAAATCTGGAGAGGGTGATATGTCTAATACTGCTGAGTTGCTGTTCGTCCTTAATGTTTGCTGTACTGTGTTTTTGTGGTTTTCTAATCTGTGGCTTTTGTATTTCCAAATATTCATAGCAGAGTACATATATTCTAGTGTGATGCTTTTTACTTGGTCTATTCACTTAAGAAAATTAAAGCCACCAAATGTATATATGAGAAGAAAAAATAGAAACTCACTTGGTAAAGTGAGTTGCAAAGAAACCCTAATGCATTAAGTACTGAAAAGTGAAAAGAGGCAAGTGAAGTCCAACCTTAATCCATTCTTGCTAAAACCTCCAGTTGGACAATTTTCTACTGTATTTTTCCTTACCCACCTCATGGCCTTACTATACTTAGGAAAATTCAAAACTTTTAATGCTCCATTGGGTTTACATCTCCAGAATTTCTCACACATCCAAACAAAACAAACTCTCTGCTCTGATTTCCTACCATGGGCCCAATTAAAGGACTACAAATCCTGCTATGCCTTTCAATAAAGCTCTTGATCCCCTCTTTGCTGACTATTTCTATCTCATCTTTTCATGTTAAACACCTACTTCGCTGAAATGATTCCTCGGAGAACTTATCTGATTAATTTGATTACTAGTTTTGAGATCTATTCTCCATTACTTACAGAGATCCACTTGTGAGTCTACTTTATTCCTTGTTATACACAAATGACCCGCTCCAAAGCTAGTAGAGCTGTTCGCTGGATCAACTCCATTTATTGGTAGATATGTTGCTTTTAACAGACTGTGAGACTTGTCTATCATATACATGTACAAGTGTATATATATATATATATATGTACGTATGCATACACATACAAGTAACAGAATGTGCAAGAGAGCCTAATATATAAAAATATAAATATATAAGAATTATTTAAAATTACTAGATTCCATATCTCACACAAATCAGGACCAAATTAGGTCCATAAAAGTCTATTCTACTCAGTTTTAATTTGAAAATAGAAATCATTGTTCCCTTCCTCATACTTTTTATTCTCTTCTCTACTCACTTCATTTGCTTTTCTTGTCTTTCTTTATGGAAAAAAATGGATTTTCTCTGAAAGTAGTACAAATTTTCATTTATGCCTATATCAATGTGCCCTCAAGAAAAGTCCGTTACTTATTTCAGTCATGTATAATGAAATACTGGTAATTTATACTACATTCAGAGCATGTTAGGTGCTGTAGATATCTTCCCAGAAGAGCTTAAACACAAGTGAAGTGCTGAGGAAAATACTGAGAAGCTGTACTTTTTTCAGGAAAATGTTAAGATGGAAGAATGATCTATCTTCATATCTTCTGGAATAGTCTTAAACAGAACAGTTGCTAATGTCATAGCTAAAAACTGATGCAAGAATTATTTCAATGCTCTATCGTATCTTTGTTGTAGCATTACCACAGAAAGGCCCTAATATAGTCAAATTTTAAAAAGGGTGGTTGAAAATACTTGCAAGCGTCTCCAGTGACTGTCTGATATCACTATGGTTGCAACAACAAATATTCACTGTTGGAATGAAGTTCATAAGAATAAAAGAATTAAGGGGAATGGAAAAGCTTACTGCTTGCATTAGGATGAGAGCTGAACAATTTAAGGAATGATGAAGCAGACAGGATCAGCTCTGATCTTCCTGAGAAGAGGCTGTGTGATCCAGGTCCCGATTCTGTGAGGGTATGTACATAGACTACAATGTACCTTTTTATGATGCAGCAATACATTTTACAAGATTAAGTTTGGTTTTGTGGCATAATCTCTGTAACTCAGAATGAGCTACAGATGATTTATGTAAGTGTATGTGCAACTGGAACTCAGCTCATTACTACATTTTTGCTAATGACCCTGGAGACCATGTTGTCCTCTAGTCATGTACAAATAACATGATTATACACAATGATATAATGGTTAATAATAATTGATCTAATTTTTTCTATCTCATCACCTCAGTAGCCTCAGCTTTGTAGTAGTTGCTTATCTGTTTTTTTTCTGAAACCCTCTCATTACTTTATAATGCAAAACTGTGATATAAGGAAAGAAAGCCTGCTTTACTTTATAAGCAAATTCTTACTCTTAACAATGAATTAATTACTAAAGTAATTGTAGATTTTCACCTGTCTCTGGTGTTTTTGTCTTTCTTCTCATCTCATTTTCTTATTCCATTCTCTGCTGCTCCCTTTTTTAACTTCAGCCTTAGGAAAATCAAAGATGTCAGTGAACAATAGACCTGAATCAGTCATAGGGTCAGTATTGCCTTTGCCAAAGGTTGCAACAGCTGCTCTAAATGCATAGTACCCTCAAAAACTAACCCTCATCAATGAAGACTTAATTAATACACCAGAATGTAGTCAATTAGATGACAGGTGAGATGGTTATCTTGGTTTTTATCAGATACCTGTCAGTAACTTCTATCTCTGATCTTCAGTGACTTTCTGATTTATATGTTGCACCTCAGAAATGTTTCTTATGCTGATGTTCCAATGAATCTTCTTCTGCTTTTGGTGTTTACACATTGTTAGTGATTGACTGGGCATGCAATTATCAGTCACTAGCACTTATGTGTCTTCAAGACACAAAAATCAAGTGTTGTTCCTTTTTTAAGACTGAGCTTTGAGGACAGTAGAGGATATTTCCCTTGTAGAAGTAGAAAAATACTAATAGAAGTGAATCTTTCTTTATTCCAGCTGATCTATTTCAGCCTTAGACAAAAAGCTATTGGGAAATCCAGGTGGGTTGAGATGGACTTTTATACATTTCCTGTATAAATTACAGATTTCATATTCTTATTTTCTTTGACATCATTCATGTCTGGTCAGGGTAGACCTTGTCAGACAATTATTTTTCTTAGTGTTCAGATGGGCTCTGTGGATCATGCTGTTCCCTAAACAATACCTAATGATTGTATAATATACACAGATGATTCTACAATTGAAATGATACTACAGTTGCATTTAAATATTCCTATTTTTTTAACTCTTGAAGCTGCCCACTTTTGTTTTGATTTATTTGTGGGTTTTTTTTAAACTATCTATCAGAAAGTATTTTTCATTTTATCCTATTTAATATGTGGTTATTTTGAATTCCTAAAAAAATATCAGTGTAGGATATGAAAACAAATACAAACAAAATTCCAACCTGAAGAAAATATGTAATTTGTGAGGAAAGGTATGCGAATTGCTAGTTTAATTCGTCACCTACCTAAATCTAAATCCAGAATCAAGGCTTCTAAAAAAAAAATCTGCATATTAATGTTAATTTTGCCGTATGTCATCTTTCTTTTCTTAATGTGTGCAAAAGTTCAGGGAGGAGAAAGACTGGGAAAAATGCCAAAGGGATATGACCACTTGAAGAACAATAAATTTTTTAGTTTGACTTCCTGCCCTAAGGATGCACTGTCATCTGAGGACTTCTTCCTTGTAGGTTTGATGGCAATCTGCATTTTCATGAACTGTCAGACATGATTGCCAAAGGTGATGATATTACGGCAATGAGATTATGACAAAAAGATGACAAAAAGATCTGATTCTGTGTTAGAAGCCTTCATATGCATTGTGAGAAAATGTGAAGAATTTGAAATTATAGGCAATGAGAACAGACATAAAATTTCTATCCTAAAATTACAACTGTGTGACATTACCTATTTATTTTGCATCACCATATTGAGTCTTAGCAAAATAAACTGGAATGAATGGACAGGGTGTTATCAGATAGGAGTTTTGAATTGTAAATCTTTTCTCTAGCTCAGAGAGCCACTCTGTAAATATCCACTTTTAAAATGGCTACCTGAGATTCTTGGAGCTTAGAACATCTCCTCCCAGTTATGTCTATCAAAGCAAATAATAAGCAGAGCTCTTGCTGTGCCACTTTTCCCATTATGCTTGTCAATGAAGAAGCAGAATAAAATTCTCAAGATGTGAGAAAAATGGAACATATTTAGTTAGAGGGATCTTGGATTCACTTATAAAGTATATATTTTCTTTGAAAATGTTAAATTGTTTGAGAGACAGGAACTGAGAATAACAGCTTTTATTTTCTAAACACCAATTACATATGAGTGAAAAATATGTATCTGTGTAACTCAAAGAATAGGCTTAATTTTTTGAAGGATCACACAGATAAGCACTTCAAGGAAAGGTACAGATGGTTGCATGTACATCCTGCAAACTCATGGATGTTATACAAAGGCCAAATCCTTTGACAGAAGTATCTGCTTTTTCCTGTAGGTATACATCTATCTTTATGTTGGTTTAGAATTCTGCAAGCATAGAGAACTCATCTGCACATAAGGTCAGAGACAGGGGCATCCATTAAAAGGCCTTGCAGCATTTGTACAGTAAAATACAAACTGTGTTGTCTTAATTGAATAGAATCTTTTAAAACAGCCATAAATATTCCTGTTATATTTTGAGAAAATATTTTTAATATGGGTCTGATCTTCAGCAACATATCCTGGCTGGTGTGGCTGTGTTTTGTTATGGTTTCTTGGTTCCCAATTCTTCTGGCAGAAAACCTGTGCCTGATTTCTGAACTTGGATATGCTGGCAGATATTCATGCCTAGCTTGTTAAATCAGCTTCTGAATAACAGCTGATTTCACATTTCACATACATCAATATGTAACCACGTAGCTGAAATCAGAATCAAGGGTCTTCAATCAAAAATGTGAAAAATAAGAAAAAGCAGTCATTCCCCCACCCTCCAGCCTTCTGGCTGCCTGCCATTTTGTAAAGATATTTCAGTCTCTGCAGCTCAGGCCTTTTTTTATTCTAATGCCTCCTTGTGCAAATGCTTCTTCTCATGTGTCTTTCTCTTTGCTGCGGGCATAGTGCACCTGTTTGAAAGGAGCACATTACTTTTTTTTTTTTTTTTTAAATTTCCCAACTGCTAGCCCTTTTGGCAGGAATCTGTCTCCAACAGCTGAGAAAGCAGAAAAGCTAAAGCCCTTTTGCTACTTAGAGAGCTACCTTCAACTCTGTGAAGAGCCATGTGACACTACTGGAACTTGTTGCCCTCGGATTCTTACTCTGAGGTTGAAATTTCCATGGTAGTGGAGCTTCCCAATTGTGTAAGGAGCAGGATATGTTTCTGAGGGCACGGGTAACCTTTTTCTGGCCTGCTGCTTAGCTCTTCAACTTTGTCAGCACTCCTTATAAAAATATGGATCTATTCCATATTGCAGAATTTGATATACCCGTTTCTCTTTTACAGAGCTCAAACCCATATGGCATTTGCTTCCTGCTGCTACCTCCACACCAGGAATCTCTTCAGCAAAGTAACCAAGACTCAAAGAGAAATACATAACATGTTCTTTGCTTCTTGTGCTCACTTAACTAAGCCCTGATTTCTAAATGAGAGGCCCAGAGAATCCTCTGGTGAAGACCAGGAAACCATACCTCCAGTTCAACCTGGACATTGAAGAGCTTCCTATTCTGGTAGTCACGTGAATGAATCACCCCTCCATGCTACATGCCTGATAACAGTAGTGCTCCCTAAATTTATCCAGATCCCCTTGGAGTACAAATGTCAAGCCAAAGTGTTTCTGCCTTCTGTGCCACCAGCAATAAAGTTGGTGAAGGATGTAGTTAGGAATTCTGCAGAAGATGCATGAGGTGGATCAGAGTCCTGCTCACGGTCCCACAGCCTTTCCAAATCTGCAGTGTTATCAGGTGGAAAAAAGTACTAAAAACTTATTCCAGTCAATAAAGAAGATGTGGTTTTGTATATACACAAGAAAAAGTTCTTTTGAGTAAGAAGGTACAGTTTCACCTGGTCACTCAGCATATGCTTGCATGCTGGACAAAGGGAAGCTAGATAACAATTATACTGTTCTGGCAATGTGTTCATGAGAAAAAGGAAAAACAAAAAGTTCACTCATGTTTTCACTGAAATGACAGAACTTGCTTTCCCTTCTCTCCCGTTTGATGTCTGTCCTTTTGTTCTTGTCCCTGCCTATTCTTTATATTATGTTCCTGCATTAGCCGTATGTTTTTCAGTGCATCTTATTGTATTTTAGCCCAGGCAAAATGAATTTTAGGATGGTGCCCCCCGAAAAGATTTACGAAGCTGCCTCTGTGAGAGATGGCTGCTTCCAGATGTGAGTATAATGCTAGTGCAGCCACCTCTGTGTTTTAAATTTTTATAAACATGTGGTTTCCATTTTGGTAAATTCTACATGTCAGGCAGTTCAAAAGACGTGATACATTTTATATTACTGTTCTTCAATAAGAGGCATTGTCCTGGCGTATCTCCAGCCCAAGGGCAAGCAACCCCAGACTATGTTGGGATTTGTTCAGCTCTTCTTCTTAAATCTACAACGCACCAATGAGCTGTGTACACATGGTAAAATCAAGGTTAGTCACAGCGTGATCTTTAGGTGGTGAACATCCTGAAAACAAAACAAAACAAAACACCCACAAAAAAAGAAGAAAAAGAGAGGCCAAGACAAAAATCTTCAATACTTATGGAAAAAAGAAGAATATGCTTTTCTAGCTCATGGTAAAGAGGGCATTGCATCAAAAAGTATTCAAATTAGGCATTTGCAAATGTTGTGATGCATTGGAATGGATTGCAATTAGTGACCATTCCTCACCGGAGGCTTTTTAGGATGAAGCTAAAGAAATCAGATAGAGCTGACGCTGTTTTGGAAGAGGATGGTGGAATAGACACTGTCTGAACTTCTGTTCGGTCATAGATGGCAGAGGAAAAAGGATTATACTTTGGATGCTACTGGAAGGCCTAGTTAGAAACCTGTTGTTTGCCAAGTACCCCTGCAATGGATAGAAAGTGTGGGGAAGCAGAAAGGTCATTTGGCATAAGCATTCCTTACAAATTGTCATATGTATTCTTAATGTAGTATGCTTGGTCTCTATAGAAACAGATCATATTACTATACACTTACATTTTTATGATGTATAAGGTGAAGAAAGATAATTCTTGAAAATACTTTTTACATGTGCACAATTGCCATCTCAAACAGAAGAGCCACTCAACTTGGCGATGTATTTCCTTCTTAGAAAATTAGACAGACGACGGAGACAGAAACCCTGGGAATGCTCTCAGTTTGAAAGGTGACCATTCCTCACTAAAACGAAAACATTCTCATTAGAAGGAAGAAGGGTGTAGTTGTGATGAGCATGTAACCAAGAAACACAGTAATGGGAAGAGGTAACAGTCAAGGCAGGATTTTGTTGTATACAGCACCAACTGTCTCTGGTAACTGGTGGGTGTTTTGGATTGTCTGTGTGACAGTGACTCACCTCTGTAGTGCAGAATTTGTCCTGTTATGGGGATATAGGCTCTTCATTTATTTAAAACATTGACTTGTCTATACATGCCAGTATATCCATACATTGCTCATGGACATGAGCTATTCCAAGCAAAGGCACATGGGTAGATACCCTGGAGAAGCTGCACCCTGAGAGATGTTAAAGGGCTATAAGCATCAGGGGTCAATGTTGGGTGCTGGGCATGAGTCCCCTCTGGCATGCCCAATCCAGGACCCTTTTTGCAAGCAAAAGGCAGCAGAGAGGCACTGCGTTAGGCAAACATATGAACCTTTCCAAACATGCCGCGCAATCAGTACCTATATACAGTACATGTTACATCGTATTATGCACAGTAGCTCTATTACCCATTCAGTCATCTGACATTCACAAAATTAAAAAATGTTTATTTGTACCGTGTGTGATAAGAACATAAAGACACATGGTACAAATAAACCTATTAAAAGAGGGGTGATGGTCTTTGGATTTAAAGGTAAGAAAAACATTCATTTAAAGACTAACTTTACCTTTTGAATTGTAAAATTGGGATGTACCTATGATAGTCAGCTGGCCAAATGTAAAACTAAATCAGCAGCTGGATTCCTACAAGGGCTTTTGTTATGGGCACTGAGGAGAGTAGGAAAGTGAATACAAAAAGTGAATTTTGACACAGCTAGAACAAACCAATGAGGCAATGTTTTGTCATTTATATTTAGCCAGGTATTGCTGACATTGTTCCAAACTTTCCTTTTTTTTTTCATATTTCCATAATTTAAGACAGATTAATTACTTTTAGCTTTACTTGATGAATATTTTTAATTTAAAAAAAAAATCCTGGTCTTTTTTCTTTCTTCTGTTTTCTTGTGTGTACTCTTATGTCTTATTGGGCTATTTGTTTGTACTATAATAAAATCACCTGGGATATGTTCTTAAAGTAGAACCGTGTAAGACTAGTTACCTCAGACAATGAGAGATAAAACTAGGATGGTTACTGCAGAAGCTTGGTTTGGTGTTTTGACTCTTCATCAAAAAACCAAAACAAAATTTGAGTCCTTGCTTCATTTTTATGGTATAAAAAAGGAGAGTTATGAATTTCTGTTTTCAGACAAAAGGAAGTTACATTTTAAATGAAGGCAGACACTTTCCAAGAAAGAAAGAATCTGTTTAATCAAAAATGTATCTTTCTGTCAAAGAAAATGTGCAGTAGAAAATTTTGAGCTAGCTCACTTCTGCTTCCTATACGTTCTCATGGGATTAAACTTCTTATTTCAAATAGAGAGAGAGACCTAAAATCTCCAAATCATACATTTCAACTTCTTATCATATGTCAGTCAATTTTTCCTTCAGTTTTCTTTTACTGCAGTTGGCTTGTATGTTTCTACTTAGACAATCAAGAACAAAAAATAGTCAGAAATTCATCATCAATCTTTATTCTGGTGCAAAATAATTTTGAATGCTCTGTAATTCCTCAGAGAGACCTCTGTTTTCATCAGCATTTCAGGATATCCTAAAAACCATCACAGCCCAATATGATACCTTCTGATTTCAGTGTTTATCTTTACAGTAAAAAGCCCAAACATCCCAAAAAATTAAATGCAATATCTTTCTAACAGGTGGAAAATATTTTCATATTCTTTCTCCCAGTAATATTCTTTTATATAACTTTTTCTTAAATCAGTAGAAATGATGAAAAGGCAATCATATTCATCATATATTCTTCAGACAACTCTCACCACAGAACACCGTGATATTTGACTGTAGCTTTTGAATTACTGTCTTTGGTTTTGTATGTAGGACTGCTGTGGTTTAATAACTAATGGGAATAGTGGTAGAGGTTCAAATAGGTCTTTATATTCCCAGGTCACTTTATATTTCATCTGATCCTCTTCCTGTCTTTACTCTGTTTTTAATATGTGCAATTTCATTTTGTCGATACTATAAGAATGTTTATACTTAAAGAAATTGCGTATTACTTTTCTCATAGCTTTAGGTACCAGTTTTTGTCTCATAGACCAGGAAAATCTGGAGTAAAAATTCTGGTCTATTGTGGTGGCAGCATAGAGATATTCTGTATTTTATTAATTCAGAAGTTCCAAACTTAATGAGCTTTGATGATATTGCACCACCATGGAAAGTTTGTTAGCAAAATGGATGCAACTGAGGATTTAACTCTTTGCTACTATTGATAAAGATGTAGCCTGTAACAACATGCACTCACAATCCCCCTTTGAATATATCAGCCAAACTTCACAAAACAATTTTCTCTAACCAGGTGTCTCCTGGTCTGGCCATTATTTTGCAGCCCACAGCCTCTGACTGAATGATTAACAGTAATTGCTGAATGCAGGACCTCTGAATTTAATTCCAGGATTCTGTATCACCCAAAGAAAGACCGAGCGCTACAACCAACATAACCCCAGGATCATGAAACCCTGTGGTAAGTTCTCTAGTGGCTGATGGATGTACAAGAAGAAAACACCCCAAAGTAGTTTATCTGACATAAGAGCATGAGGACAGAATAATCTTACAGCTCTGCAATTTTAAAACAAATATTTCTATGAAGCTGCATTTCCCTTAGAGTCATGTTGTACTGGGTTGCTGGCATCTAAGAAGCATCGAGTTCACACCATAACCTTCCCCTCCGTGGGGATGTTCTCCCCCCTCTAGCTGACTATTTTCACAAAATGAGTAGGAAATTACTGTGTGTCAGCTGAGCTCTGCCAGCTGAAGTCCGTTCAGATGAGACTGCCCAACAGGTTCAAAAGTTAGTGGGGTGAGCTAACTAAAAATTCAGCAGGGACAGGTGCAAAGTGCTACATTTAGGAAAGAATAATCAGCTGTCCAAAGACAAGCTGAAAAACGGCTAACTAGGTAGCAATAGAAGAGCTACAGATTATCACTGGTCACAATTTATAGACAGTGCTTTATTATTAAGAAAAATAAATAACACGTTAGGGTGAATAAATAGGAATACTGCCTGTAGGACAGTCTGAAACACATCCTCCACCTTAAGGTAATTATGGAACATTTGACGGAAATCCAGAGAAGAGGAAAAAGAAGGATCAGAGTCTTCACAACACAACCTACAAAGAAAGACTCAACAGGCGGCAATATCTGAATAAAGAAGGTGGCCCTGAGGGTGGATATGATGCCTGATGTCAAAAGGGTAAATAGCAAAAAGGAATAGAAAAGTTTTATGTTAGATCTTAGTTGGGCAGGACAGAAAGCAATAGGCTGAAATTGCAGCAAGGGAGGTTCAGATTTGGTAGTATGAAATCTTTTTAATACTGCAGAAAAATGGAGCACTGCAATTGTCTGGAAAAATTACTGTCACGGAAAGTCTTAAAAGACTCAGGTGGATGAGGAATGTTTAACGGAGAGCTGATCATGCCTTGGAAAAGGAGAATGGTCTACATAAGCTCTTGGGCTCTCTTGCCACCCACATTTTCTATAGGTTTGCTAATCTGTTGCTGATGCACAGACTTGCAAACAGTACAGCTGTTGAGCCTCATCTTGTTAGAGAACGGGGCTAGAAATAAAAGCCGAAGATTTGAAGAGTGTGTCATCTTCCCTCTATACTGCTCAGATCTGTTCCTCCTTTACAGTCTGATGTTAGGCGAATGATTAAAATCAGGCTGTTGGGGAGTTTGGTATTTGAACTGTGGATGGCTTTTATCCAGAAATATGAATGAAACAATAAATACAGCTGGTAAACAATACAAAAAATGAATCTGAATATCTTTGTGCTTTGATGTAAGGAATCCTGTTTCGTAGTTATTAAGGGAATTGTTATTTGCTGCTAAAGGTTGAAAAGTCTCAGTTATGCTGTTCCCAGAGCCATTTCAAATACAAATAATTCCTAAACTGAATTTTTTGGGAGGGTGAAATTGAATTTTTTGTTACTGTCCAATAATTATTCATTGTCTTGCCAGACATCCCATTAGGAAGCAGGAATCATACTACACTGTTCGTATGACTTTGCCACATGCCATGAACAATAGCTAGCTAGTGAACAGCAAACAGCTGAAGAAATTGTTTGCATGAATCCTTTAGACTGAAATTTGTACATACGTTTGGAAATAATTAAGGCAACTACAAACACGGGAAAAAGTTTACAAGCCATTCACAAACACAAAAACTCTATGCCTTTTAAGCTAATTAAAGTCCAATTAATCAGTGAGCCGGTCCTCATCATGACCAAATTAGTCAAAAAATCTTTTGCTGAGGCAGCATGTGAACCCTGAAGTCTGCTTTTTGCATGTTCTATCAGCTCAGTGGAACAAGAGGGAGCACAGGCAGTGTTAAAGGCGTAGAGGAGGAAGGAAGATAATGTCTTCACCCATCCTGATTTGAATGTGACTGCTGCTTTGGTTTTCATCCTCCAATTATCAGAAGTGATCACACAGAAACTAAGAGCTGATGGAACATCTTTAAGCCAGGTGCTGCCACTTATCAGCTCTAGTATCTACTTTTTGCTCCCACACTAATGAAAAATGATTTCAAAAGAAATGAAGATCCTGTTTCAATAAGATTGGGGAAAAGATGTAACCTAAAAGCTGTCTACAGACTCAGGAATAAGTGAAATGTTTTGACAGGGAAAAATATGTGTTGGCAACATTGCTCGACTCAGATTTCAAAAGTAAAATTGAAACCATACTTCTACAGGGTGCAGACGCTGACAACTGGAAGCCTGTTCTGCAATATATAGTAGTTCAGAATATGCCAGCCAGCTCCTCCTCTCCCCACTTTCTTTCATGTACAGGACAAATACATTTCAGGGAAAAGAACAGTCTGACTTGGTAAATTCTTGAAAACAAACAAACAAAATCGAAATCTGACTCTCATCTGACTGCAAAGGGTTCAGAGACTATACAGAGCATCTTTATCTTACTATATAAAACTGCAAGGAAGACAATATTCCTCAGACTTCTGTAGTTAATCCAGGCTAAACCTGGGCTGAGCCCATGTCTGTGTGGTGTCAGCCACAATTTTGAGGTGCAAAACTGGATGCATGAAAGAGTCACAACTGAAGAATCCAGACTTCAGTTTTAAGAAGGGTGGTTTCAAGTAAGGTTGTGAAGAAAGGTCTTGCCAATTCATTAGGATAGTTTAAGCAACAGCTATGGAATGTGAAGTTCCCAAATTTGTATGTCCAGGGAAGTATCAACACTTAAGACTAATAAAGAATCCCAGAAAATAAACTTTTCAAATGATGTGTGTTGTGTTCTTAATTTCTTGGTCATGGTCACTGCAAGATAGCCGAGCACCATTTGTCTTTGTGCAATCAGTAAAATAGTTTTGGACCAGAAACTGGACAAAGACAGTCAAGTACTTCACTGATCATTCAAAAATAAATTCTAAAAGAAAGTCAAATAATTCTCTTTCAATCTCTTTCTGTTGTGTTCATATGAGGAGATCTAGAGATAAAGCAAAGATTCCCTTTCTTGAAACCTATTTCAAGGAAAAACATTAAATAAATCTAGAATATTGATTTTCCTCTTTTCCTTTTGGACAGATATTAGTTGTTTCACTGTATTTCCCCTGATTTTTTTCTTTCATTTTCCTCCTGCAACATTATACAAGCTCATATAAGGTCAAACTCCTTAAGGAATTTGTTCTACAACCTTCCTCTAAGGTTTCCCAACTCTATATATTAACTTTCTGCTGACATCTGAAGCTTTGTTTCTCAGGGCACTTAGCAGAGGAGGGAGCATATGTCTGAATCTTTCTTTTTTCAAAGAATCCATTCTGCAGACTCTGTTCCCAAAGAAGTGTATTTATAAGAGATACTTCAGCACTTCTTGATTTGGTTTGCAACACAGATACTGTTATACTCTATCTCCTGTCTACATTTTTTAGTGCTGCAGTGCACAGGGAGTTTGTATGCATGGTTCTTCCCAAAGAATGAACTTGACATGGGAATTGAAATGGTGTGGGTCCATGTGCTGGTCTGGTTTGAGACAGAGTCCCTCAGTAACCCTTGGGTGATGCTCCTCTCTCTCCCATGAAAACAGGGCAGTGCAGAGCACCCTCCTGTCTGCTCTGGTTGTGTCCAGACAGGCTTTGTCCTAGAGGAGCAGGCACACAGTGGCTCAGGCTTTGCCTCCAGCAAAGGGGGCAAAAAGGGTTTCCTGGGAGGCAGCAATTATCCACAGCACCTTCCTCTTCATGTGAACAATCCCAACATCAAGAAAACCCTTTGGTGTGACCCCACAAACAATGTGGTGTCATGCAGCAGCACCCTGAAATGCTGAGAGATCTGTTTGTGGGTGCAGAGATGGATGTGCTTAAGAAATACCCTCATGTGAAACTGCAGCCTAAGGGGTAGTTGCACTGACATATTTCCCACACTCTTCCTCTTGCTTTAATTTCTCCCATGGCTTTGTGTAGTCAAAATAGGTACAAAGCATCTTACCTTCATTCTTACACTGTGCATTCAAATTAGGTTAATAAAGCGGATTTCAAGTGTGTTATAAGCCTTACATTCATTAACCACCAAAAAAATCAGAATGGAAAGTGTGGGGGAAGTGGCAGAAGAGAAGAGAAGGATGTAAAAATAAGGAGAAGAAAATGAGAAAACGGAGGGCAAATGGAAAGCAGGGAAGAGTCAGAAATGAATGAGAATTTTGTTCTTCTCATTTTAAAGGTCATTTCCTCCCTCTGGCTGGCTTCTGTAACAATAGTAATATATACCACCAACACTAACACTTCGGGGCTTATTTTTTAACCTATTGAAAGGATGGGAACATTTTTGGCTGAAAAATATTAAAATATTTCAGGTAAAAAAAGAAAATCACACTGAAAATCATCTATCATCGTGCTCACTGCAACAGCCTCTCTCTTTCACTTTCTCACACTTAACATTCAAGACTTCTGTGTCTGAATAGTCCCTGGATAACAAGTAGGGATGTGTGAGGGGTGGTTAAGAAAACTAAAAGTAGGGATAGAGGGGAAAAAAAGTATGAGGGAAGGCAAGGAAGAAGGATGGAAAGGACTGAAAGAGAGAAAGTGAATAGAGATAAAAAAGAATAAGAGATAAATGGGAAAGAACTTGGCTTTCACTTGCACTGACTCCTTTGTACAAATCTGTCAGTGAAAAGTTGCTCTTATTCTTTTTTACTTCTATTCCAATAAATCTAAATTGCAGATAGACCTTTCCGATTCAGACCTACAAGGAAAGAGAATGAAGAAAAAATTGTGTTAGAAATAAAGGAAGCAGGAGAAAAGGATAACTAGGGCTAAAATACGGGAAAAAAATCTGGAAAAGTTTTTATGAATGTCAGGGTTTTCCTTTTCAGTTGTTACTTACAGCTTTTAACAGTTTTCTAAATTTCCAAGTGATTCAATAAACATTTTGAAAATTTTCCCCCAAACTGAGCTATTGAAAAATGTCATTGATGTTGCTAGCTTTCAGTCGTTTCTACCTTAAATATAAAAAATGAAAACATAACTGAGGGGGAGGGAGTATGATTTAAATAAGTATCGAGTTTTAGAAAACAGAATAAGAAGGACAATCATGAAAAGCAAATGACATTGTTACATAGGAAAGACCCTAATAGCAATAATAACAATACTACTACTAACGATGACAATCAATTGCTGAATTCAACATTTTAAAAAGAGGGTGGCAGCTTATGACAAAATCAAAAGCTTACAGTTCATGATGTGAAAAATCACTTGAGTGCTTTTTACAGAAAATATGAGAAATGGGGCAGAAATGAAATAAAAAATGATGTTACAGTGAAAGCTATGAGAATAACTGCATATTTTCAGTTCTGTAGTGGAAATGAAGACAATATTTTGGATCCAAATAAACATTTTGTTTGAACCCAAATGAAATGTTTTATTTCACTTTGATGTCCTTTGTTTACTTGCAAAATAGTTCTAATGTAAATTTAGATCGATTTTTAAGCAGAATAACATTTTTTAAAGTTTTAAAAATGTCAAAATAAGCCACTTAGAGTGTTTTGCAACACTTTTTTCCAGGGTTATTTTTTTCTCATGTTGAATCAGCTCCATAAATTTGACACTATTTACAAATAGTTACAGACACTCTCGTTCTGCATTTCCTGGCTTGTAAAACAGATGACCTTTTCTGACAGGCGTTGCGTACAAAGACAGAGATTTCTTTTAGATTTCGTTTTGTAGTCTTTTATTTCTTTTATTTTTCATCATCTTTATTCATCAATCTAATGGAAGTCCAAAAGCTTTCCAGATTTGACCTTTTGGTTCAAGAGGCCTCCCAACCCCCAGCGCTTTCTCCTCTGAGCAGCCCAACATAGGCTGGGTGCAGCGGCACCTCCTGATCTCTGAGAAGGCCAGCACCCTCTGCTCCGAGGATGTCCACATGGTCTTCTGCCCTGAACGGACGTCAGCTGGATCTGAAATGGCTCTGACAAAAGTTTATTTGATTTGGCTGAGAATAGTACTAATCTTCATTTCTCAGATTCACTTTTGGAAGTGGCCATACCACATCTACTCTGTGCAGCACCAAAGATAGCTTGCAGCTGCCTGCAGAGGATCAGGTGAACATACTTTCTTAACCCCTCCTCTGCAGAATGAGGCTGAGGGAGCAGGTACCATTAGTAAACCAGATTTTATTGCACTTCTTAGACAGAGAAAAACATCCTCTGAACAGGCATAAGCAGATGTGGTGATCGTGACTGCCTTGGGATCCAGGGACACATTCTGCCTTACTAGAAGCCCGTGCTTCTCCAGGAGCTGGCTCTGCTCCACCGGTTGATCCCTGTCCAGCTGATATAACTGATAAACTGTATTGATATAACTGATAAACTGTATTGATATAATTCCCTTTGCTCTTTGTCAGTAGATATCAAAGCTGTTAACAGTGTCAGTATCCTCATTTTAAGTCCATGGAGGCAGGGCCTCTGAGAGGGAAAGTGACTTGCCGATACTATTTTGGCAGAACTGGAAACTGGGCTTGTGAGTCCCATTATGGTGCCCTAAGCGCCAGTTAGCCTTTTTAGCTCTGCCACAGACTATTGTCCTGTTATTGTTACCACATTCAGTTTTGGTCTTATAAAGAATATTTTGTGACCTAACGAATGGTTTGAATGCGTCTACCAGTTTTCAGGTTTCAGGGCAACGGCTGCTTTAAAATGAAGAACACATTTCAGGTTTTTAAGCAGGATAGGCTCAAGTTTGATTTCCTACCAGCTTTATGCCAACTTGCATTGACTTTTGTAAAGTAACTCATGATTTACTACGGAGAGAATGGGAACAGGATCAAACCTACTGAGTGAATGTTTTTTAAATTGCTTGTTTTCCCTTCCTTGTCTTTCAGTTCCTATTCTGTTAACCTCATGTTTTAAAGTAAAACTGTAGTTATATTTTCTGAAATCCACTATGGGATATATTCTACTCTGAATGTATACACATAGCTTTTCCTAATACTAGTGGAAGTCATGAACATGTACTGAATAATACAATGCAGTGTGCATAAATCCTATGGGGAATCCAAGTCCTGCCTACAAGAAAAAGAAATCACAGTATTTCAAAATGCCAATTGTAACATTGCAATGAGTTCCAGGCACATGTTTGCCAATAATGAATGGAGGGGTGCAGATACAATATTGGAACTGTCTCCTGCAGAGTGGTATCATATATAATCATACATACTGTCAGCTTGCTTGATTATGTTCAGGATTGCACCAGCTCACTCAAAAACAGAAGAGAATTTCTTATGTCCCCCAAATTTAATTTTCATAAGAGATGTATGGAGGAATTTAATTGGTGATTACGGCAAGGGAACAAAAGCTCCTGTATCTATATTTGCATAATAAACACACCTTTCTGAATACCTTTTAGAAAGATAATCACACATTCAGTTATATTCACTTCCTTAACTTAGAAAAAAAACCCAAACAAAAACATTTACAGTGTTAAATCTTTATTCTATTATTTTAATTCATTGCCACAGTAGTGTTTCATTTAATGTACAGAAGCAGCCCACATTACTAATTTTCTTAATTTTGTAAAATCCACGATCACAATTCAATCATTAATCAATATATCAGAACCTCACTCCATTAGCTGTTGTTTGTAACAGGGCATCTCAATTGATTAGGCTGTAGATTTTTTACGGGTCTTGTTTTATAAATTGAACCTAGTCAAGTAAACATAACATTTGGTAATAGTCTTCATAGCAACTGTCAAAATGACTTATTGTTTTTCCAGTCCTGCATTCCTTCAGAATTAATAATACCTTTGTGCCCTTTATAACACTTATTATTAAAGCTATAAAAGTTCTCTATGTTTAATGAGTGGATATTTCATTATATGTATGGCTTTCTTGACAGACTGAAAATTTTTCTAATCTGTTTCTCTTTTCCTCTTGATTGAAGGATTGTAAATATGCAATTAGCAGCTGGAGTAAAAGTAAAAGCAGAAAATGTCAACTGTCAAGTAGTTCCATTGAAAGACACATGATGCTTCAAGCTAAGACAGAAAGACAAAAGCATCTACCAACAAGGATGAAGGTTGCAAAATCTCTGTTTAAACATTCCATTAATCTCTTCCATGAAATAAATATAGTCAATACATCCAGGCATGAGGAATCCACTATCAAGATTGCAGTTTAGTTCTGTAATAAAGCTCTGTGTGGTAATGGTGTACTCCATTGCCAGTAGACATTCTGGATCCCATCTCTGTTATAATTCATAACATATAGCCCTTTATGTAATATATGGCTGCCCATATGGCAGTAACGTTATCGATTTCCCAAGAATATACATGCAAAAAGAGTGCAATGTACCATTGTACCCCAGAGTATATTTCTCTTCTAGACCTAAAATTCTAGTTCTGTTTCCAAACAGTAGATTCCTTTTAAGTCCCCTGTATGAAAACCTGGATACGCCTTGGCTCTCATTTGCAATGGCTGACTGTACTTTAGTCCAGTACTGTGGGAGAGGAATGCTAAAACGAAGCAAGAGGGACATATAGAGATATTTGTTTTCATTGACAAGCCAAGAAAAACTGTTTGCTGCAACATGTTGTATTTTAAAGCCCTATAAAAGCTCTAAATAATTACAGGAGACTGAATTCTCTAGATGCTCCTGGTTATCCATCAGTAGGAGAGGTTCATTGTGAGACACAATGAACAGAATAAGGCTGGGTTTAACCTACAAAATTAAAGACTTTACCAAGCCAAGCAACACGGAGGTATGAACCCTTGTCTGGACAGCTGCCCTGTTAGACTGTCATATTAGCCCAGGATTAACCTTCATGTGTTTTCTCAGAAGCAGTTACCATAGAGTTCCTCAGGGTTTAATGCTGTGAAACAAATGGTTGTTCAATGTGTGGCTAAATAGTAAAGGGTTGAGGGAATAATCTGCCTACCAACAATTACAAGAGCTTTTAGTGGCTTTCTGGCCAAGAGACTAGTAACTCAATCCCTTTCCCCATCTTAATTTTTTTTCTTACAACTTTTAAAAAAGTGTTTCTATTATTTCACAGAGCAGATTTCCACATTCTACTGGTCATACATAGTCAAGTTTATTCCAAGTTTTCATGTTCTTAACATTTTAGTTTGCCTGTCATATACTAGCTAGCATGTCTGTTATGCTTTAGATATATAATCTAAAAATGGCATGTATATTCTGTCATTTGATAGGATGACACCTAGAGAAATATCTCAAAAAGCATCTGTAAAATGTTAGACAGCTCTGGTATTGATCAAAACAGAAATGGGTCCACTGACGGTGTCCCCATTATGTTAAAAATAAAATTTATTCCTGGAAATCCCAGTGATGATTCTTTGGTGATTCAGCTGTTTTGCACGGGTAGGACAGATGAAACTGCTGAGCAGTCTCGTGTGCCATGGTCTCCCATGGGATGGGGCTCCAGGCTCCCTGAGGCGTGTCTGCACGAAGCAGAAGCAGGCTGCCCCAGGTCTGTGCGCCAGCTCTGCTCCGCTCCGCTCCCAGGGTGCTTCACTAGCTTGATCACAGCTTCTGACAGAGCTCTGTGGTAATAGATGTGCTGGCTTATAGTCTACTTCTTTTTGGAGCATGTGATAGCTGACACAACAGAGAATGGACTTTGCAAAAGGATTTTTTTAAAAAAGCAAAACCCATAGCAATTAAAAGTTTCTTGACCTATGAAAAATTCAAAATACCTGTCAGAAAGTGTCCTACTTTTCTCAGTACTTGTTTCCCTCTTACTTAAACTCTGAGTAACAGGAATCTGGTTTGATGTACTAGTTACCACTAATCAAAACACAGCCTTATGGTTAATTATATGACATACTGTTGCATTGGGTTGGGCTGAGATGGAGTTAATTTTCCCCACAGCAGCCCTCATAGCTCTGTGCTTTGTATTGGCAGCCAGAAAGGTGTTGATAAGACACCAGTGGGTTTTGGCTACTGCTGAACAGTGCTCCCACAGCATCGAGGCTGTCTCTCCAACATTTCCCCCCTCACCGGTAGGCTGGGGGTGGGCGAGATCTTGGGAGGGAATGCATCCAGCCTGACCAAAGGGATATTCCATACCATGTGATGTCCGCTCAGCAACAAAAGCTAAGAGAAAAGAGGAGGGGGAGGGGAGCATTCATTATTTATGACGTTTGTCTTCGGGAATAACGACTGAAGCTGTGAAGTGAAGTAAAGTACTGAAGACCTGCTTCCTGGGAAGTAGCTGTACATCATCTGCTTACGGGAAGTAGAGAATAAACCTTTTATTTTCCTTTTGTTTCCACGTGCGGTCTTTGCTTTTGCTTTTATTAAACTGCTTTTATCTTGACCCACGAGGGTTTTGTTTTTCCCCATCTCATTCCCCCCCACACCCCCTGTCCTGCTGGAGCGGGGAGTGATAGAGCAGCTTGGTGGCATCTGGCATCCAGCCAAGGTCAACTCACCACAATCCTTTTTGGTGTCCAAAAGTTGGAGCATGAGACAATGGCAGTTTTGTATTAAGTGTGCTACAGCTACAGTAGTTATTTAGTGGCAAGCTCCTGTGTGGGTCATGGAGTTTGCTGGCTGCTCTGCTTCTCTTTATTTTGCTGAGCTCGGGAACATAGGATCATAGAATGTTTTGGGTTGGAAGGGACCCCTAGAGGTCATCTAGTCCAACCCCCCTGCAATGAGCAGGGACACCGCTAACTAGATCAGGTTGCTCAGAGCCCCGTCCAACCTGGCCTTGAATGCTTCCAGGGATGGGGCCTCCACTACTTCTCTGGGCA
>NW_009258377.1:1176402-1178151 GCF_000687185.1 Egretta garzetta
GGTGACTACATCAGCCAATTCCCTCAGGACTCTGGGATGCATCTCACCAGGTCCCATGGACTTATGTGCATTCAGGTTCCGTAGTAGGTCACAAACCCAATCTTCTCCTAAAGCAGGAGGGGTTTTGCCCTCCCGGTCCCCCTCATGCCATCCATCAACTCGGGAGGGGTGAGGAGAGAGGTTGCCAGTGAAGACTGAGGCAAAAAAGGTGTTGAGTACCTCAGCCTTGTCCTCATCTGCTGTAACCAGCTTGCCAGTACATGCTAGTACAAGCAATGACTATGTGTTTTGCCCTGGTATTGATGGCCTTACTGTGCTGGGGGAGCTATCTTGTGGAGAAGATGAGAGAATACATCTCCCTCTCCCTACCCAGGACTGATGTGGATGGTTTTATTACGCAGGCTCCTGAGGTCCTTGTTCACCCTTATGTGACCTGTTTAATACTACTAATTAATACCGTTGGTATATTATGGGTTTTGTGGAATCTGGTCTCATCCTGGTGTAAGAGAAGACAACTTTTGGGTGAGGCGATACTGAAATGTGCCCTGAGGTGGCCGGTCACTGGGTGGCAGGGTGTGTGAAAGGCTTTGGACAGATTCCTAGGATGGTTACCACCTCCCATAACCTGGGACTTTACACCTGAATAGGCAAACAACCCTGGCAAACTGATGCACCACCTGATAGAAGGGTGCCTTGGCTACCCCAATGAAAAGCAGCAGCTTCTAGCACTGTACTGGGGCCTGGCTGTGCCTACTGAACCACAGTTCAGTACTCTCAGAGGACTGTGGTTGAGGCAGGGATGCAAAATGCATCTGAGGACATGGTGGTTGAGATAGGGACCCAAACAACAACAAAAGTAATTGCCCCAGTAGTGAAAAAGAAACAGTGGTCAACCAAAGAGAACAGCAGATACATATCCTCAGTTAGTAAGGGAGATGAAAGAAGAGGAAAGGTTTGATCAAGAAGCTGGTCCTTCGACAAAGAAATTGGAGGAAAGAGAGAGAATTCAATGAGAAAGTGGAAACTGCATGGTCCCTGACCTCATCAGAACTTTGAGACATGTGGAAAGATTACAACCACCAGCCAGGTGAGCAGATTTCTGTCTGGCTGCTCCAGTACTGGGATGATGAGGCTGACAGTCAGCAACTGGAAGCTAAGGAAGCCCAACAGCAGGGATCCCTTGCTAGAAGCTGGGGAATTGAGAAAGCAGTTGGAAAAAAGGCAGCAATTTGCAGTCTCTGGAGACGGCTCCCCTCAAGTGTGAGGGCAAGGTGTCCATTCAAGGATGATCTTGTGAACTCCCCAGAAAAGTGGACTACAGCAGATGAAGGCATCAAGTACCTGAGAGAATTAGCAGTGCTGGAAGTCATCTACAGTGACCTAGACAATGAATAGGTCTCCAAAGATCCAGAGGATGTCCTTTGCACATGGGGCATGTGGAGGAAGGTGATTCAAAGTGCCCCAGTGTCATATTCTAACAGCTTAGCAGTGATGTATTTCCCAGATATGGATACACCAACTATGGAGAGAATGTCTTTTTGGCTCCAAAACTCTGAAGAAAATCTCTGTACCTCCTCATTCCTACGGTCCAGTACCTTGGCTGCCAGGGACGCCCCAAGAAATCAGTCCTCTCCTGCCCCAGTCAGAGGGAAAGGGATCCCCAGACGCATGCTGCGCGGTGCACTCTGGTTCTTCCTGCATGACCAGGGGAAGGACATGAGGAAGTGGGATAGTAAGCCCACCTTTAAG
>NW_009258377.1:1178201-1195469 GCF_000687185.1 Egretta garzetta
ACCCAAGAAGTCTGTCACCTTAGTTGCTAAAGAGACACAAGAAGGCAATCAGCGATCTCCCAGACATAGAAGAACTGAAATTACCTCCCTAGATCCTGGTGATGGGCTTCTGATCTGGCACTGCAAGGGTCAGACAGTGAATACTATGATGAGGAACAGGAATAGAGGGTCCTCTGGGATAACCAGGTTTATTGGACTGTGTGAATTTGGTGGCCAAGCACACCAGACTCACCAAAGCATAAGCCTTGGTAGACACTGGTACACAGTGTAGGCTGGTGCCATCAGGGTACAGGGACACAAAACTCATTTGGATCTCTGGAGTGACAGAGGGATGCCAAGAATTGTCTGTATCAGAGGCTGAGCTGAGCTTAACAGAGGATAAGTGGGAAAAGCACCCCGAAAAGCACCCCACCATGACTGTCCCAGAGGCTCCTTGCGTCCTTGGCATAGAGTATCTCAGGAGAGGGTACTTCAAGGACACAAAGGGGTTCCATGGGCTTTTGATGTAGCCCCTGTGAACACGCAGAAGACCAAACAGTTATCTACCTTGCCTGGCCTCTTGGAGAATCCCTTTGTTGTGGGATTGCTTTGAGTCGAAGAACAGCAGGTGCTAATTGCTACCAGGACAGTGCACCGACGGCCATACTGCACAAACCGAGAGTCCCTGGCTGCCATCCATAAGCTGATTCATCAACTGGAGAGCCAAGGAGTCATCAGCAAGCTCACTCACCTTTCAATAATCCTATATGGCCAGTGCAAAAGTCTGACGGTGTGTAAAGGGTAACAGCAGACTATCGTGGCCTGAACGAAGTGATGCCACCACTGAGTGCTGCTGTACCAGACATGTTAGAGCTCCAATATGAACTGGAGTCAAGGGTAGCCAAGTGGTATACTATAATCAATATTGCCAATGTGTTTTTCTTAATTCCTCTGGCAGCAGAGCACAGGTCACAGTTTGCTTTCACATGGAAGGGTGTCCAATAGACCTGGAATTGACAGCCCCACCATTTGTTATGGACTAATCCAAACTTCACTGGAAAAGGGTGATGCCCCGAACATCTACAATACATTGATGACATCATTGTGTGAGATAACAAGGCAGGAGTGTGTGAGAAGGGAAAAAAGTAATTCAGATTCTTCTGAAAGCTGGTGTCGCCATAAGGAAAAGCAAGGTCAAGGGACCTGCACAGGAGATTCAGTTCTTGGGAATAAACTAGCAGGAAGGGCACCATCATGTGCCTATGGATATGGTCAACAAGATAGCAACTATGTCTCCACCACCTAAGAAGAAGGAAGCACAAGCTTTCCTAGGCCTTGTGGGGTTCTGGAGAATACATATTCCAGGTTATAGTCAGCTTGTGAGCCCTCTTTGTTGAGTAACCTGAAAGATGGACTATTTTGAGTGGGGTCTTGAGCAACAATGAGCCTTTGAGCATACCAAACAGGAAATGGCTCATGCGGTAGCTCTTGGGCCTGTCCAGACACGACCACCTGTGCAAAATGTACCCTACACTGCAGCTGGGGAACACGGTCTCACCTGGAGTCTCTTTCAGAAAACATCAGGAGAAACCCAATTCAACTGTAAAGAAATAAAATGGGATGGAACTGTAATCTGGTTGTGTCCAAATTATCTGGGGGAAACTATTAGAAGAGAATCAAGCAGGAACATGTTGTCAGGGGCCAGTGAGGGCCGGCCAGGGGCAGAAGCCAGGTGCCAGCAGTCAAGTGCCATGACAAGGCTGGCAGAGGCAATGGCCTCATCAACAGGGACATCATCCTACTGCCCCGAGTGAGGCAGGCCTGGGGATGGCAGCCAGGGTCCCCTCAGTAGAGACTGGAGGTCACAGCTTCGGCCAGGGTAATCCTGCTTCCTTCACCAGGTGGCAACTGAACCAGAAAGAGGAAGGCCGGTGGATCCACACCTTGCCTGAGCTAACCAGAAGTTGACCTAGTTTATATTAAACAGAAGAATTAACAAAGTCAGGCCTATAAAGGTGGTTCTAGGTTTCAGCAGGGAAAAATTTGCAAATTAGTTAACAAAGTCTGCTGGACTGTGGAGTCCAGGAATTTGTATGCAGAAAGAAAGTGGTATTTCTTTAGGACAAGGTGCTAAATTATTGGGGTTTGTACCCAAGCAATGAAAGAAATGTGAGGGATTACACAGCTATTTTGGTAAATGATCACCTGGGAAAGTTATTAGTAATAAGGAGAAAGTGTTCAAGAAATGAAAGAGACCTGAAGCAAAGGTCAGAAAAATAGAGGCCTTTTGTGAGAAATCCGACAAGTTAGAGTTGACTTACTTTCCAAAAAAATAGCAGAAAGTTCTGTATATGTACTGCTAAAATTCCCAAAGAAGAAAGACAATGGACCACTACTTTGCAAAGCAAGCTAGAGATTAAAGAAGTTCTAACTATACACTGAAAACTAACTGAAAAGTTCAAACTGGTCCTCAGTAAGAATGATACAATTTACTATAAGGATATACTTACCAATAAGTATCTCCTGGGCAGTCAGAATTTCAAGAATCTGGAAGTGACACTAATGTCTGTGCTTCAGGGTGTAAGTCTATAGTTAGTTATTAAAGATTAGGAAGAAATCTGGTCCAGATAGGTAGATTACTCCCCATTTGCTTCTTTTTTTTTCCACTTATTACTAAGTATCAGACACTGGCCCTTCTTACAGCCAAAACAAATATACTTCAAATTAGTGCAGCAAATCCCACATATCACTTAATTATTTTGTTTAGCATTACTTGAACAGATCTGTTAAGCATGCAAGTACAACACTATTCTGTCTGAGAGGCAATAGCAAATTTGACATACTCTGTAGACAGATGGGGGTTTATTTGTGTGCAGCATTATTATCTTTGTGGTCCAGGGCGTTTATTTTTAAAGAAAGATTTCTGTTCCTGAATAGAAGAGTAGATTGGAAAGTTGCTCCACTTTCCACAGTTCATATTGCCTGTTTCCTTAAAGAAAAGAAAAAAGTTTGCAGGGGAATCCAAGCTCCTCCAAATTCTCTGAAGACTGTATTCTCCATCAGTCAGTCTCTTGCACATACCACGTGACTTTGACAAGCTATTTTGGGGTTGTTTCTAGGATCTCATTTTAAAATACCAAGTGAAAAAATAGGAAAGTGGGCCAAGAAGAATGAGAAATAGTCTAAAATTATACCAAAGAGGATAATATTTTGTCTTCCAATGTGTTTTTTCTTTTCAGGATCCCAGGGAAGGGGCATCGCCAGTTGAGCATCTGAGTGGACGTCAGAGTCCCAGCTCTGCTCGTGACCACCGTGCCCAGGACCAGCAGGCTGAGCAGTGGATACGTCCCTTCCCCAGAGCACCGTCACCTCCAACCTTGCTCCCCTGGTGCTAGTCAGACAGTTGCACCTTGTCTCTCCTTCTCTCCTGCCAGAACACAGACAAGCAGGGAAGAACTTGTAAGGAAAGGGGTGCAGCAGAAAAGAAATAATGTCCATGCCACAGAAAAATTTCTTCAATAATTAAAGGATTTCAAGGTCAGATTTCAAAATTCTGGAGTCATTCTCCAGAAGAGATACTGGATTTGGCCAAAGGATTAGATTTTTTTTTTTCCCCTAAAAGAACACTCAATTTTTCAATCTACTGAATATGTGGATTGCACCACTTTATCAGTACAATGTAGGGACAGGAGGTAATCCTTGTCTCCACCTCAGATAAAACATTTGTGCAAAACCTCCTTCTAGACAGATTTTCTCTCCATTTTTTTTCCTTTTCCTCTCTATTCCTTTCCTATTCCCCCGCCCCCCAAAGATGGAACCAGTTTTGCCCAGCTAATCAATCACATTTGAATGAGTAATTTTAAGGGCATTTAATTTAAAACTCTGTTAGATAATCTTGCTTAAACCAGGGGAAACAAATTAACAGGACTGGAAGAAGGACCTCATTGAAACTAGAAAAGGAAAACACTGTGATTATAGGATTCCAAAATGCCTGACTACCAAAGATATGAACGTGAAACAAAATGCCCTTTGTTTGATTCTCCATTGAGTGTTACCGCCAACATTGCCAGAACCCCCATTATTATTCATAAACACAATTCTCCAGAACACCATATAACTGTCATACAAGCAATATGGATTGCATTGTGTCACAGGCAATTTTCTTTTTCTATAACAGCTTGGCACAACCTTTCTTTATCCCTGGCACTGATGCCCATTTTCCTACAAATATATGTGGAGAAAAACCAAAGCCAACACCTGTAGCCACTCATATGCTGAGCTTTCACAGCTGCAACACCCACGTGCCAACCTCCAGAAAAGGTCTTTCCCAGGAGTGGCTGTGAGTTTGGGGCTGACTGGTTCCCAACTGCCTCCTTTGTTGTTGGTTAATCCAGTGCTCATGAGACACCACCATCAAAGGCAAACACTACTCGTGTATTGATAACCTTAGTACTCAACTATCCAAATTCATCAAGCTGCGAACTTTGTAAGGGGGAGAGAGGAAAGTCATTATTTAACTATTTAAAAATGACTTAAATCAATTCCTGCCCACCTTTCTGAAAAGACTTCAAAAGCTTTAGGAAATGGATGACAGTCAGTGACAAGACCAAAACCATATGAATTTTCTGTCTGACACTTACTGAAGTGTTGACAGCCCAAGCCAGATGAAGTTGTATTATATTTAATGCAGATGTGTCTTTCACTTTAAAAGAAACAGCTGCTTTTAATTTAAATTTAATTTACAATGGAGTCAGAGATTATCAAATGCCGTTCCCCATTCACATCCAGCCCCCATAGGAAGCAGTATTAGATAAAACCCATGCGAGGTGGTATTCTTTGCTAATGCTGGCTGCATATGGGGGAATGTAAGGAAAAGTGAGAACGGTAGACCAGGAATCAGGACACAGTGAGAACAGGCTATCTTTGAAGCTAAACTTTCATAGGATGATAATCAAAGACTATGCGAGCTCATAGAGCATAAGATCAAAGGTCTATCTAGACTGGTATTATGTCTCTTGCAGAGAGCCAGATACTGTGAAATGACTGTGAAAATCAGAGTTTGTGAGAAGGGATCATTTCCCTTCCCAGTTTGCAAGACTTATGACTTATGGTCTTCATGAGCCAAAGAACCATCCAGGCCATCGTGTTTAATCCTGTCATTAACTGATGATAGAAATACTAGAGGATTTGTTATATCAGTTGATCTATGATAAAGCACTCAGATCTATGGTCTACAATTGTAAGTTATCTTTAAATCGAAAATTTTTCCCTGTGACCTGCAACTATAGGCCTTTCCACAAAGAGTGGTTAAAAATAAGGCAATAAGAACAACAGCTACAGGTCATTACCCTGTATATTACCCTATGAAAGTAGCTGATTTCTACTCTGTCATATTGTTGTCTTCTTTTCGCTGACTGTTGTTTACTTAGGCTCCAAATGCTTAGCACCAAAGATGTTTTATTTTCTATTATATCCCTGACCCACTTCTCTTAATACAAAAGAAAAACAAAACAAAAAGAACAAGGAGCCCAAATTCCACTCCTGTTCTTTGTTCAAAGATTAAAAAGAGATCAGTTAAAATCCGTGACTGATCTCTCTGATATACCAAAGCAGAGATATCTGGATCCAGGATTTTAATTCTAAATAATTTCATCTGCTTTCTTTCTTCCATTGTTTCAGCATGCAGTCTCAGTCTGATTTGTATTTACACATTGGAAAATAATATAATTAAACGCTTGTTGAAGTAACACTTGATATTTACAGAGCATGTTTTATCAAGGCAGTCTTGAAAATATGCCACAAACTTTTTTGATTGAAGATGTATTCTAAATAAATGAAACTTTGCTCATCTGAGTAAATAAAGGAGAAATGCTGATTTGTTTTAAATAGTAGGTGTTGTGAGTAAAAATATATAAAGTCCATCAGAAAGGAAAACAAAACCATTTGGTTTTGCCATTAATAGAATGTGGGTATTGTAGTAAAATGAGTGAAACTGCTTCACTCACTGCTTTTTACTAATGAACACTGAACAAAAATTAACATAAAGCTACACAAGGAGTCTAATAATAAATGCTTTGCTTTATGACAAAATTCTATGAGTCTAGGAAAAATATTTTGGGTTTAATCCTTGCTTTTCCTGTGTTCACCTTATGTGGTAAAACTTGATGATAAAAGGAGCAGTACTACCAAGAGTATGGAAAAATATTTTCCGTTCACTGCCAGCAAGAGTGATGAAGGTAGAACTGTCAATAGAGACTAGAAGCTTTAAGCTTAAAAGTTTCAGAGAAGCCTAATGATCTTTAGCCTATGCAGCTAATTTCCGTCAAATTTCAGTGGAAGCTGTGCACTGTTTAAAGTCACTCACTGTTTTGCATTGCCAAAATATTTTAATTTTTGCTGATAGAAGTTTGTTCTACCATTAAAATGATGATGTTTCTGAATGCAAATCTTTGAGTAGAGAAGTAAACTTTTATATTTGCCTCAAACCCTGTGTTTTCTCAGAGAAATTATTACATTTTACCTTGGAACAAACCTAGAAAATACAAGCCAATAACATTAGAAACTGTATATAAATATTTGCAGAATAAAAAGAAGTTATTGTCATAGTAACTTGGGCCCCAAATTTGCAGACCTACTTATACTGATAGAACCCAGAGACCCTCCATTCTCTGCCAGGTAATCCATGACATTGGAGAAATGCAAAATCAGAATTTAGCCCAGGACCTCAAATTAATTTTTAAACCTGAATCAATCTTTAAAAATCTCATGAAGAGCAGAAGCATAGCTCAACAGAAGTTACATTTAACATTTTATGCAAACTTGCTTTAAACAAATCAGAACAAGTAATGTGTCTGTTGAATAAGCTATTTTAAATTTTGGTACATCTTAAGACTGACTAATACGCAGACGAGAGGTTTTGGCACTTTGGTGAAAGCTTATTTATTATATAAGATGGGCAGCATTCAAGTGCAGAATACTATTCATCTATTGTACTCCCAAACCTAGGAAGTAGTTGTTGATAATGATTTTAGATGAGGCTTTATCAGCCTCATTTTATAACAGTTCTTCATTCATAAACAACGGCCACAGATTGAACAACAGTGAAAGCTGGAAGAAACGAAAATATTGCTGAATCCTCAAATTCTCTAATAGTTGGAAGGGGAAAAAATTGAAAAAGTGGTTCTGCCTTGACAGCACTAGAATAATTTCTTTTGAAAAGAGCAAAACCCTTCAGAAATAATAAAAACAAACCACAAACAAAGCACAGGTTCTTTGTGACCTGATTATGAAACAGCTCTGTACTTACCTGCACTCCAGCTTTCACAGAGATAAGAGTTTCAACCTTCATGGACTGACAGAGACTGATGGTCCAGAAAGGAGCCTGAACAAGTTGTACACAGAATCTGGAATGCAGCAAGTTTAACATTAATAAAATGAAATCCTTTTCACTGAATATAAAATTGGCCCTTTGAACTCATTGTTGCATATTTTTTAGCAAGGCTTGCTAATACCCACATAAGGCTGAGCACGTAACAACCTTCTAGGAGCACTCAGCTACCAAAGCCAAGATTTAAAAAGACAAAGTTATCCAAACCCTGAATCATTCATTGAGGGTTAATTAAGAAACTCTCCTTGCTACCTAATTATTTCCCAACAATTTAGTTCAGGATTTTATGTGTTTATCTATGAATCAGCTGAAAGATCTGATGTGGTTACTGCTGGAAATAGGAAATTGGATAGATGGACTGGTGATATGTTTCTGTGTGGCAGTCCCCGTGTTCCTGGGTCCCTGTTTCTGAGCAGCAGTCACAGTGCAGTCAATAAAGGCTCTTCACTTGGGTGCTTTGAATGGCCACCTGGAGCCTCTGTAGACTCAAATCAGATGTCTACAGCTGGGCATTGCACTACATGCTTATGTTAAAACTTTCTGTATTTCATGCTGCAAAAGGGAAATGGGCATACATCTTTTTTTTTTTTTTTTTTTTTTTTTTTTCCCCTGAAGCATTTCATTTCTGAAATGAAAATAAAGGAGGCAAAGCTGACGAGTTTCCTGCCTTGCTTTCTGGTGAGAAAATTTTGGATCAAGCTGAAAGTGAGACATGAAGTTTAAATTAGACACAGAGACACCAGAGCTAGAAAAATCCAGTAACTACAGTCATGATTTGACTTGATATAATGTGTTTTCAAGTTTACAGCCCTGGGATTTCCACTTCAAAATAATAGGAAAGGAAGTGGATGCAAAGAAATTTGACTGTAGAAAGCTGCCAGAAGAGCTACAGTTTGATGGTGTTTTCCCAAGAGAGAGTGCTCGTATCATAATGAAAATATAGAGCAGCAGTCCTGTAAATGTCAGCAAGGCCAGATACCATTAGAGATTTATACTGAGAGACAAAGCCGTTTTCCATTTAATTTGGAATTGAATTCAAAAGCAGCCAATTTAGATCTTTGATTTGAAGTGTTCTTTCAACGTCAAATCCCATTAGAAAATTGGGACCTGATTCTCATTTTTATGAGAATATAAATGAGAAAGTACGACATTTGCAAAGGAGAAACTATATCTATGACAGCACTAAGGTTTGCGATTTCTTTTTTTTTTACTGCTCTAGAGAAATCTGAACTGGACTTCACAGGGATAAGAATCATACCCCTGAAAAGCCTGAAACCTTCAGGAGCAGGAGCACAGATATATACTGTGGAGCTAAAGCAAACTGAGCTGGAGATGGAGTTAGGCTGTTACCTCAAGCTGTGCTAGAAATAAGTACTAGGTATAAACATGCATCCATGTCTTACACTTTCTCTTAAGAAAACTCCTGTCAGATGAGTAAGATCTCCAGTAGCAACCATAAGGGAGATAATTTTGTGAAGAACCTCAGCTATATTCCTACAAAGTCTATGAATATGAACTTGGACTGGACATAGGGTCAAAACCATACAGGGGAACAAAAAAAGTAAGTATTCTTTTTTTAGTTCAGCAATAGAATGTGGACAGCTGTGATTTGGCCTAACATAATGGCATCAAGGCTTGAAGAAACCTTTTGGAGCTGGTACACACAATAGTATGCTTTCTCCATAATAAATTTAATAGACTGGTAAAGTTTCTCTGTGGTACAAACAACAGAAATCATCGACTTGAACAGGCCACATGCAAACTGATTAAGGGACTGACCCCTGTTGGAAAGGATTTTCCCATTCTACTAAGAAGGAGGTGGGGGGGTGGGATGAAGGGTGGGATTTAAAGGAGCAGAGCAGAAGCACTGCAGAAGAACACAGAGCAATCAACAGGAAGCCTCACAGACACTTGCAGCAGAGAAACCTGAGGAACAGCTAAGAGTGAAAGAGCTTCTGGGCAGAGACTTGTTCAAGAAAAGGCTTGGAATGAAGAGGAATAAATTGGCTCCCCTTGCTTCATCCCTGCTGTCTGCAGAGAACTTGAACCTGAATAAACAGATGGCACCACAGAAATGCAAGTCCTAATCTGAAGTGGAAGCAAACTGCAAACGTCATACTTCCCCGCCCCTGGGGTCAAAAGGGATGCCAATGATGAAAACAGACAAAGAGAAATCTAACTGTATTAAAATTTTCTGCTCTGCTAGTGCCTTATTAATTGTTTTGGGTGGCATTCATCCCTTTTTGGAATTTTTCTGTGTCTTTTGGCAGTGACACAGCATTTCAGCGGAAGTTTAATCTCCCACTCAAATTATGTTGCACATACGCACAAAGTACAGCAGTGGGGAAATGCAAAAATTATGCTGTCTCTGGTAGCTGGTACTGTGTGTATAATTATTTACAATGAGTAAGCAATTTCCTTCAGGTCAGACATGTAGAAAGCTGCTTACATTTGTGAAGATAAAGGCAGTCATCTTTGCTACGGGTATGAGTAGTAGCTTCCTTTACCTAAAGTAAAAAATAACAGCACCAGAGGAGAACTAAACAGAATTAGATAAAGGAAGACATTCTATATTAATATTTTTCTAGGGTTTTGAGAGGTGAGAAATGCAATCTTTTTTTTACGTGTGGTTTCTTTTGTCTCTGCTTATGCATTTGGTGAATACAGAGTTTCAGAACTCATCTTTTTATAGGAAACATCATTTAGTGATTAGGCTAAAACTACTTTGTCAGGACCAGGAGATCCATGATGGGGTACCTCTGCAGAACTGGGCTCTGTGATTTGCTTCTTTTCTATTGCAGGCCACACTGTAATCATGAATCTGAGACCTCCCAAACACCCAGAAAACTGTTCTGAGAACTGAAATCACTATCAGAGAAAGCTCTCTGTAACTAACAGCCAAATTAATCCCTGCTGTAACTTGGAGTCACTCAGTCACAGCCGATTGTTTATATAAAGCAGATAGTGTAGCTGAACGGGATTTAGGGGCATAGAGAACAGTTGGAGAAGCTGAATAAGAGAAGCTCTTTTTTCTGGATGCTAGTTTCTCCTCAAGAAAGAACCCCAAATAATAACAATAACAACAACAATAATAATAATAAGTAAATTATTATTATTATTATTAATTTACCCAAGTTGATACTGTCTAGCATTTTACTTCATTTCAACACAAAATTAAATATATTGGCTAATAGGAAAGTATTACAAAGCAAAATGTTATTCTGTGTGTCTGATGCTGCCCCTAGCCTTCTTGCTTGTCATGCCTCCATCTATCTTTTTAGAGCTGTTTGAGTTCATAGTCATCAAAAGAACATGATGAAAGGTAGTAGATGAACTGCTATAACAAAACTGGCTTATTAGGAGCTATTATTTTCTATACTGAGAACAAACCCCAATGTTTTTTAGTCCTCAGAGGATCTGACTGACGTCTTCACAAACAGTGTTGCAAACACAGTAAGTTGCAGGGGGAAATTTTGACCTCGCTGAGGCCTAGGGGAAACTCCAAAGAATTTGATGGGGTCATGAATTCATCTGTCATGCCTCTCCTAAGGCTCTCTGCACTGTACAAAGCTAGGCCATTAGTGTAAGGCTGCCTTTGTAACTTCTTGTGCTTCACTTTACCAACGGATCCATACAGAAGCAATCAAGCTATTGTAAAGAGTATCTTGTGTGCTTGCTGTAGAAGGATGCTGTTTGCTTATTCACTGACATCTGTGAGTGTGAACAGGACCTGAAATCAGATGATGAGTGTGTGAAGCCAGCCAATGCAGAAAGAAGCTCATAATATATATGTTATCAGAGTGGTAGCAAATGTTTTATGCTTGTAACTTTTTAAAGTGTGTGAAGCAAACTCCTCTATAGCAATGCAGTACTATATGGCTGCTCAACAGTGTTCTGCTCTGAAGGATCTGTCCTTTGAATAAGGACAGATCTCAAGAAGAGGTGAAATTGCAGGCAGACAAAAATAATATATACTGGTATGAAACAATATTCCATTTTGCGACAGCAAGTACTATGCACTTCATGCTAACAGGGAGTATGTTAAGAGAAAGACGAACAATAAAAATGCTTCTAATGCATTTATTATTGTAAACGTACATGCATTATATTCAAACACTCGGTATAACTTACTTACTGCCACAGGCCAATTAGATCATCTCCAATCACATGTGGAAAGAGCTCAAGCTAATCTAATTTGCTCAAGAATGCTCCATTTATTTCTGGGTTTCTGTTGTTTTTATACCATTACAAAATGATCACTAAAACATGCCCTCCAGTAGGGAGCCTCTGTGCACTCAGAAATGCAAGTTCAGAGGACCATCCTTCTAGCAAAACAGTGATAACTGACTGTACTTCCAAATTATGTTGCTTAATGCTCAATAGACATTTGATGCTACATAGGGAACACTTGGCTCTACACCTGCAAAGACTGCTACTGACATTCAGTTGCAAGTAAAGGCAACTGCCTACTGTTTATCAGAGGAAGGAAAAAAGAAAAGCACAACAGCCCTAATTTTCTTAGTTCTGTGGCTTTTGACCTGTGGCAACATCAATCTTCTTTGTAGTGGATTGGATGACTCAGGAATTTTAGTTCTCAGGATCTTTTAGTTCTAAGTTATTTGTTATGAATTCAAACTCCAAACTGTATGACGAATAATCTGAGGCTATACTACTGTAAGACTTTGTGCAAAAAAAAAGAGAAAACCAGAAAAACAGTGCATGAAGAAAAGTCTGCAGTGATATTTGGTGTCTTTGCTTATTTTGTTACAAGAAGGGTTGGCTCCATAGCGAAAATGGCAATGGAAAAGGCATTGGTGCCATTTTACTCTACTGTCCTTAAATGCATGGATATTTTATAGTTTAAAATTTTGTAATACTTTATGAAAAATCTAGAGAGAGCTCACAATTTGACAGACATGTCTAATTCATAGGCAAGGGGTACACATCACTGCGTAACAAGTTGAAGGCTTGGGTCTTATGACAGGAAACATTTTGTATTCTTCATGTTTCAGATGGGTTACATTATCTCATTATTTCTATCTAGTGCCATCAGAGTTTATCATATGGATCAAGTTAGCCCTAATAGCCTGTTTTTCCTCCTTGTCATCTTCACTAGAAGCATTCAATCAGTGTACTTGCACAGTCTGAACCACTATGTTAAAGCTGAGTTCTGTTTTTTTGCTTTCCATTGTATTTCTCTTAACTTAATGCATATAATACATTGTATTTCACTGTCATTGGGGAGTGCCATAAACATCTAGAAGACTCCTACGCGAGTCTGCCTAAACATTTGCTCGGTAAAGCCAAGACTGGGACTGTATCCATCAAACCCCAGCAATATTCACTGCCATGTGAGCCTCATTCAGGCAGTGTTCTGCAGCTGTAGCTGTAACTGTACTTTTCCCCGGAGTGATTGAAGTAAAACATAATATTTTAGTTATATACTGTACTTCACATGAAATGTAATGATCTGAACTTACAGTATGTTAAAACCCTTCGTCACAGCACAAATTGAACAGTAGGCAAGGTCTAGTGTATGTTACAGGACATTAAAATGAGCATTCAACCAAAAGAAAATCATAAGCTGACTCTGTCATAAATCTTGTGCACCCCTGGTGGCTATTAAAATTCCACCAAAAATTCGCATGCTAACGATGTGATTCCAATCAATCCAATTTATCAACCTTGCGGGCTGATTAAAGCTATCACACCATTATGATTAACTCATTGCTGCTGGAAGCAGGATTTTGCAAAGAGCAACATAAAGCGGAAACTTTGGCTTGCTTAACACTGACAAGTTAATAGGAAACTATAAGCTTTAAGAAAAACGTTAGGCCAGTTCATAAAAATCTCCATGTTCAGTAAGGACTGATCCCTCTTCCGCTACATTTTTAAGCATTCATCTGCTCAAGCAGCCAAACAATTTATACTGTAACCATTTTCAAATGCCTAGCTAGGAGTTCCTTGTCCATCCCACTCCCACTTCTTCTGCTTTGGACTTCAGTCTCCTCTTCAACAAAGCAGGGAGGTGTCCATTTACAGACGGGGAGAAACAGCTCCATTTATCACAGAAAAGGATTCTTTATGTAGAAAAAAAAGCATGCTCCATGCTTTTTCCACATAAAGACGTGATATTCATGTGAAAATGGCCTGAATTAGTTTTTATGAATAGGGCCCTTGGTGACTAATTCTTTTCTGGGGAGGGTAATAGGCAAATGTTATCCAGATGCATTCCTCTGGAATTATTCCCAGTTTCTGGAAGTGAAAACTACTGTACCTGTAGTACAATACAGGGCAGTCAGTGAAACTTGATATCAGCATAAATAGTGCAACAGTGTTCCCTTCACTTCTCGCCATTGCTATAAAAATCTGATCTGTTGTAAACATCTACCAAATGACCTTCCAGTAATTCAGTAATACCTGTACCTATTCACACACCAACCTGTGCATGGGAGGGGAAAGTGACTCTGGGAGATGGTAATCCACCTCGACAGCTGAGTCAAACAAAGCTCTTCCAGCTTTGAGAACTTTGTAACTCTGGCCCTCAAAGGGAAAGATGAGAAAATGAATGTTTGCTTATTCTATTTACAGCGATTTTTAGGATGGAATCGCCATACCCATCCTGCTTAGGTAAGGTGATTGCAGTAATGCAGGAGTCCAGCGCTACACCTAATCGCAATGATACTAATGAAAATGCTCCTGCAACATCCTTTTTACAGTTTATTCACTCCCTTTCACTCATAAAGGCCAAAATACTTTAAAGAAACACTAACCGGTGTTACTCTCAAGGCATGGACCTGGGGCAAGGGGGCGTGACGTGGCTTGCACAAGCCATTCAGCAAACATCTCCAGTGGTAGCATCAGGGATTAACAAAGTTAAGCATTAGTAAGTCCTTAACAAAGAGTTCTAAGTAAAGACCAGCCTCTCAGTTTGTCTCCAGCGCAGAGATAAGTGGCTTCTTGTAACTGCTGGAGCAGTTTGGAAATACTCATTCAGAAGTGAGAACAAACACTGTGGTCATAACACACTGTCCAGCTGTTTGCCAAATGAAATAAGAAAAATCTCATGTTCCTGGTATAACAAAGCCTATTTTTAACCCTGCAAGGTTTATTTGTCCATACATATTTTGATATTTCTTTGTAACTACAAAGGAAGAGGAGATACTGTGTATGTATTTCATATCTTGTCAGTCCAATGATGCTTCAACAGTATCTTTGATGGTCTATGTGACGTGTGCTGCAATCTTACATAAGATACAAAGATGAAGGAAAAGCAGGTTCAGTATTAGTTACTGCTAAAGATGTTAAGATTTTTTGCATTGGTTGTTCTCTGAAGCATAGTCAAGGCTAGAAACCAACTATGAACATTGCAGTGACCAGCTGGGAAGATGGTCTGATTCAGATCCCTCGTGGGTCGTTTCTGACTATTGCGATATTAAGAATTTCTAGACATTCAGGAAAGGGTGTTGAGTAGTGTTAGTCAGCTACCCAATATCTCTGGATTGAAAAAAGGTTGCCACTTAACCTTGAAATAAGTGTTGAAATCTGTGTTGACAGATTAAAAAAAATATATTAATGAGTGAAGAGACCTGTGCCAATATTCTCTCCTGTGGATTTCTGCAATAAATGATTGGGAAAGTGGACAAAGCAAAAGGAGGTATTACCAATGCAAGGATAATGCCAATACCTGAGTATCCATGCATTATGTTCCTTCTCTTTTTTTAACAGAAAAACAGCTGCACTGTGAACAATCCCATTATAGATGATCTGCACCCATACTGAGAAGTATGATCATACCCCCCTATTTTTTGCTCTATTTTAAAATTAATAGACAATCTGTAGATACATTATTTTGGTGTTGTCTATCATCTCCATTCGTATCGCTGTCAGGTAGGTATCCACATGACTGTTTGAAAGCATCCAGCTTCATTTATTACTACCTCCAGGCATCCTCTCATGCCTCCACTAAACACCCTGAGCACCCTCTGCAAGAAGCAATACTTTTCTCTTTCAGTATTATCTAAACCACAAAGCAGCTTTTAAACATTCACTGTCACATATCTATGCTTTCAGCAGAGAACCGTCTTCTTGCTCTATTCCCAAGCATAGGTTTTCCTTCACAAAATATAATTAGGTTAAGGCCCATCATTAGTAATATTAAGCCTCATATTTCTGTCATATTTGACACCCCACAACCATTATAATCAGGCACCTTTAGAAAGCTGGTACTTCTACTTTTTTAACAGCTTATAATTGCTTGCAGTAATTTGTGAGATATTGGACTGCAATTTCTATACATGAGTACTTATTTGGGTTAAGAAAGTCTTTTAAGCACTTTTTAGAAGTTTTTAAAGTGTATCGGTGAGTCTCCTAATTGTAGCTATTAAAAATTCTTACCTACCTCCGTAACAGGTGGAGAGGTATGGGCATTTCCAGGGGCAGTTTCACTGCATTTAAGACAGGTATCTAAGGTAAAGTTTTTTGGGTTTTTTTTTTGAGATATTGCATTTTTTCCACTGCCCATAGAATGAAAATAGGCAACTATCTTATATTGGAGACTTACCTTTTAGACTGCTGCAGCTAGGGAAGAACCTCCATTAGGGTCCACTTTTCTCTCTCTCAGACTTCTTGGTGAGTCCTATAGAGGAGACACATTTAAATGCCTCACAGTCAGAAAATAAGGCATTCATGCACATTTTAAAATTCTGGGATACAAGTCAACATTTCCAGAGAAAACTCCAACATAACTTTCTCATTAGGAAATGTGTGAGAAGTGCCGTATTTGTGGCAGCGCGATGAGATGTATTTTATTGGCGCTTCTCTGAGAAAAGCCATGCAATCTCAACTCCTGATTGCACCAGCACTCAACAGCACATAACCATCAGATCTTTGTAACAGATCGCCATTATCTGAACAGTGAATATCCCAAAGCATATCAACAAACCTCATCTGCCATGGAGTATGTATTCCGATTTGCAAAGATACTCTGTCTACCCTCTCCACGGACAGGCATCTACTCAGGCTATGTAATTTAGATAAAGATGTAAATATTTGTGATTTGAAAAATAAATCACAGCAAACTACCTTTTCTTCTTCTCTGCCAGGTACTCCTTGACTAGAAATTACCTTCACATGTGCATAATTTTAATGTTCTCTAATACAAGAATACCTGTTTTTTGAACAACAGCAGTCCAGGATAGTGATCAGAGCTCCTGTGCTATAATCTGAAAGGGTGACTTAAAAGCTTCACATCAGATTCTCTGGAAGATAATTGATCTAATGAATTTAACCACAAAGCAATTTATTATGCAGGTTCCAAAAGCTTCCTTCTTTAACAAGCTGGAGAGTTGATCCTTTGTTAATGTACAAGCTGAAGATGTTTCACAGCCCATATGAGAAATAGTTCTTGTACTCAGGCACTGTTAAATGGACATTTTTTTTAGTGCCATATAAAAAGTGGGGATTGATCTGTGTATCATGTTTTGGTTCACCGCAGCAAATAGATGCTCTATATTTTGCAGGGAAAGTAAGTATAAAACATTATGGTGAAAATAGTGTATGTACAAAGATCCTGCAAAACACTTAAACAGAGGTGTGGTTTTACTCATGAAACGCCTGTTTGTCATGTGCTGAAGTATTTGCAAAAGTTAGATCTTCAGATAGCAAAGGTTGGATTTTCAGTACTTAACAAATGTGGGAACCCACGTTCTGTAGCGCAGTTCCCACAAATATTTTCTCTTACTATTGGAACAAGGCATTAAGGCAGGACATTTTTCCAAATGTTTTTACTTGCTGGAGTATTGAAGAAAGTCCCAATGCTAAATGCCACACTGGACATCTTGAAAGATGTCACAACTTTTGTAATACGAACAGAAAAAAATTATAATAACTTGTGCTGACTG
>NW_009258377.1:1195525-1207274 GCF_000687185.1 Egretta garzetta
CCTGCTGATGTTTTCTTCAGTTCTCTTTCTCTTTTGCCTTGTTTGTTTGTTTTATTTATTCTGTTTTTAAGAACTAGAAACCAATGGACTGGTTTCCCTGATAAGGTGATGCTCCTGCAGCCATAGTCATCTGGGCTGGAGAAAATCAGCTGTCATATATGCTGTGAAATGAAGCAAGGGTTTAAAAAGGCCTTATAAATAGATCCACTCCTCACTAACATTGAAATGGATTACTCCCCCTCTCTGACTTAATATAACCTGAATTTGACCTGCAGGGCGTATTGCAAGGCTCATCTTTTTTCACTCTATTTGAAAATGGGGGTATAAAATAGCTACTGTAAAATCGGGGCATTGATCTAGCAGGGAGGGAGGATCAGTGTGTGAAGAGATGCTTCTTAAATTGCTGTATCAGGAGGTCTTTTCAGATTACATCAATGGCATTTAGGCCATATGGAGAAGTTACTTTTTCACATTTGCAGGAATCTAAATAAATAAATAGCCCTGTTGCATGAGCTACGAGCTATGAGCTATGAGTATTATTTTTTCACGCTGCCTGTTACTAGCCTCTACAATCCTCCTCCTACAGCTGAGATTTCTGGGGTCAGGCAGTGATCCTGGCAGGGAGGGTAAAATGCTCAGTTTGCCAGGGAATATAAATAGGACTAATTTACCAGTATACTGTCCTTGCTTACAACTAAACTTATTTCTCCTTTTTCTTTCTGAGCTGTCAGAGAGCATATCTGCCTAAAACGGTGCATTCCTCTTCACTGTGTGACGCACACCCCTCCTGACCGATGTTTGCATGGCCGGGCCTGTTGAGTGGGTCAGGAAAGGCTCTCGCTGTCCACCGTCGAACTGGCAGTGGCATCCCAGCATCATCCCAGTGATGCTAACTTGTAGCATCACCCCTGTTATTTTAGTCTTACAAAACAATCACGATAAGCTGCTAATTAATGAGGGGTTGATGTTGATCGCCCAGTCAGCGTGAATCAGGGTGCCATGTGCAAGGTTTAGTAACACCTGGGCCATAAGTCACTATGGCCTATCCCACGAGCAAATCTGGCAGTCCCTTCCCCTCAAAAATCAGGATGTTCCATCAGTTGCATTGAACCGAACTACGAAAGTTCAGGTACTGCATGTGCCAGTAACAGTACTAATCACTCTCATTTCAGTGTTGGTATTAAAGACTCTATTCATGCCCAAAGTAGTGTTATGCAGCTGCTCAGTGCTTTCTTTTAGAACATGTGGGAGGTAGGTTGCATAATGAGACATAGCCCTATATTATGTCCTCATCTGTATGTGGGAGGGTTTGAGCAAGCAGAAGCACATCTCGGCTTAAAAAAGGCCTTGAAGAAACACCTCTTTTGGCTCATAGAACAGATCACATGATCGTTTCAAGATGTTTCTACAGCACCTCCAGAACAGCAAACCCCTTGATTTTCTTTCTAACAAAACGGAAGAAAGTTGCTGCCTGGAATTCTGTGCCACTGAAGCAGAGGTCTTACTGGTGACAGACGCTGTTGCTGTTTCACAGCAGCCATTTGTCATCTGGCCTTGTGCTGATAATTTACCAATAATTTTGGTGAGATCAGTACATCTAAGGGAAAAACTGGGCCTACTTCCTGTAAGAGTGTATCTGCTGGCTCCAAACTGCAGAGTTAATAAGGTATCAATGGGCATCAGAATTGAATTTTTTAATAGAAATAAATTCTTATGATGGACCAAACGCACAAAAGCTGTTCTTTCATTCCTTGCAGAGTGCCTTTTTGGGTGTTTTGCTCCTAGTGATCTCTTGAACAATGCCTGTGCCTGAATCCTGCAGTTTCAATGCATTTGCTCTATTTCTCAGATTCTTTTTTTTTTTCAGTTTGTTAGAACTTTTTCCCTTTGGACTCAGAAACCAAACAGCTCTCTTCTAGATCTCTTTCAACTTGATGCTAAGAATGAATCACCATGCTTAAAGCAGCTCTTGCAGAGTGATCACCTCATAAGTCCAGGATTAGGATGGAGCTCACCATCACTACTGTGCTAGCTCCTGCGTATTTCTCAAAAACAGCCACCAAAATTTCATAAAAACTTTAGAACATTTCTTAAAGCATTTCAAGAAGCTTTGACTCACTCTTCCTTATAATATATTCTTATTTTCTCAGTCCAGGTACCTCTGTGGGATATAAACCTGCCATATTAAGTATGTTATAAGAGGATTTTCGAAAATGTAAAGGCTTAAGTTTCTGAACACTGAGACCATCACACAGTTTAATTTTGAAAATTTATGGGGTGATTCCACTAATATTATGAGAAGAAATTGGCCAAAACCATTGCTGATTTTGATAAACATACTTCCACTGAGTTTAATATGGTGTCTTCTATTTAATTTAGGACCAGATTTGTATCTCATAGTATCTGAGAGTTTTCCATAGCAATGGTAGGGGCTTTATGTAGTGAAAAGTGAACTTTCAGAAAAATTGAAGTTTCTGAATGCAAATTTTTATTTCTTTGAAAATTACCATTTTCATCTTTGACAGAAATAAAGTTTTTTAACATTCTGAATCTGATGAACTTTATTACCGAAGTAAAAAAACAAACAAAACACGAGGTGATCTCTTAAAAAACATTCATGTTCAGTATTTTAAAGACATGTCTGCTGTTACTTTGCCCCAAGAAGTCTGGGGTTCCAGAAAAAGGTGCTTCTCAGAAAGAGGAAGAAAGGGAGAAACTGATGATTTTAAGAGGTTTCAATGCCTTCTTTATTCCTCTCAGAGCCATACTAAGCACAGGATTTGGACACACAATAACTGCCACCTTCATGACTTGGGGTGATAATTTCTGATACTTCCTTCATTAGTTTCCTCAAGACCATCATGCTGCCCCAAGAAATGCCTTTCCATATGGACTGAACGTCTACACCTTCCTTCACGCAAAATATTCTGCTACGTGCCCATCACCTTGACAGTGGGCACCAAGATATGTTGTGTTTCAAGGTCCCCTGATGAAGGACATGATTCACATCTACGAAATACAGCATCCAACACCAGGGCAGAGCCGTGGGGGCAACACCACACACCTGTGTGCAACTTCAGAGCCACAGTCTGTGACTGAGGCATCTGAGTACTGTCTGGTAAGTATATGAAAAAAACACTCAGTGGATATATAGCTCTATTATCTGTTTTTATAACATTTTGTGTTGATTTCTGAATTAGTAAAAATGTCATCAGTATTTATGTATTTTTTCATGCTGATAGTTTTACATATAGTTGACATAGACCAATTAGATTATTTTAATTATTGCTATTTAATTTCTAACAAAGCTATTTGTCCAATATACATACGCCATTAATATAAGCTTATTTAAATAACATTGTCTGGTTTCACAGGCGTTCATAAAATTGGAAAATGATCTACATTGAAGAGCACAACCTCTTGGCTGTCACATTATCAATATATCGAGTTCTTTATGAATAATTTTCTATTTATCTCTTCTAGAAGTAATCAGAAAGGAGTCACTTTAAATAAACTTCTCTACACAGATGATTGATTGATTATAGAAAATGTAATTTCCTATCCTTTCCAAAGATCTAGTTTCATATATAACTAAACATTTAACTATATTGGAAGCAAGTTGATTTTACTTTTCTCATGACAGAAAGGTTAAATCAATGACTTATAACTGAATGCTGAATCCTCTCTTACTTCAGGTGGAGTTCCCTGCAAGGACAGAGTGGAAAAGAAACCATCTGAATACATGGCAATTTCAGTCAAAAATATTTTAATGGAGAAAGCGTGCAAGTACGTGCATGTATGTGTCTCTACATACAAGGATTCATCATGACTTTTCTAGCCCAAAGCGATAAAATGTTGCTTAACAATAAAATATGCTTATATCGGACATAACATGCTCTCAGCTACCCTGGTCCAACCCATGGAAAACAGTGAGGCAGCACCTAAGCAAATAAGCAATGCGTGGCCCATCACTGCTTACTCCTCAGGAAGAAAACATTTGATATTCAGCAGTTTTCAACTCATAAAGCAGGGGAAAGGCAGAGAGGTGCCCCTGAGCTGAATGGGCTGACCAGCAGGGGAGGCTCCAGGGGTGAAGCTGGCAGCTCCTCCTTGTCCTTGCTCCCTGAACCATCCTCAAAGCAGGACATGTGGGCCTGGGGAAGCCAGCCATGGACACCCTGCAGATGGTGGGCTTGGACAGCCACTGCAGCCATGGGGACAGAACGTCTTATCTGGGCTTGTCTGGCCTTGTTGTGGTTTTCCTGCTGGGACAGCAGAAAGCCTGCCCTTCATCCTTTTCACTGACCCATATACTGTGTTCCCTTCTGTTTTTTAAATATTTCTTGGATTGCTGAGCACTCAAACAATTTACAAATATTATGATCATATCTTGATCATTGTCAATTGTGCTGAGGCATAGCTTCATCTCACAGCCTAAAACGGTTGCGACTGCGGGTTTCTACCCACGGAAGTTTTCCTGCCAAAACTGAGTATATTGTAGCACGGGCCTTTAGAGAAGCGGAGGGACAAGCCATGCCATGCGGTGAAATAGCCTTTCTTTGTCAAACATAGTTGGTTTCAGTTATGACTCAATATGAAAAGACAGGTTCCTAAAGAAAGTTTCCACATTTCAGTGCCATTCATAAATATTTTATCTTGCTTTTACTCAATGCACAAATGAAAAAACCATAAAGAGGATTTGACCTTAAACCCTTAATTGACAAAGACTAGTTTAAATCCTCTGCAATAGCCGACTAATGCAGTACCATTATGAATCATAAGGAATCTTAGCATGATGCATTCCCATTGTCACTGAACTAGTTAAAGCCAGTGAAGCATGACTAAATTGTTGTGACATTTTCCCAGCCCTACTATTACCTGTCAGATGGGAAAAAATCAAGGCGTCAGGACAAGCTTCCATATTGATGTGCTTGCTGTTGATATTAATTGATGTAAATGGATAAGCTTGTCCATCAACAGTAACAAGCACATCTGCTCATTGTAAAAAAAAATCTTCTTAACCTTCTGTTCTTTTCAGACTCCTTTGATATGAAAAAATACTCAGTTCTATACTCAGCAAATATGATGTCTATTGTGTTTGTTTTTATATTTTTTTCTAATTTGCTGACAAAATGAAATATGAACTCTTCTGGTATTTCATGTTTTTGCTCACAATGGATTGAGTTATATAAAGTAGGACATGGACAAATTACAAAAGCCAGAACAAGCAGGGTACCTAATAGTCTTATATAACTGCAAACAGTCTGCATCTGCTTTAATCCATCATCTTCCTTACCGCTCTTTGAAAAAGAAAATTCTGTTTCTTTCTTTCTTTCTTTCTCTTTATTCATTTTAAGTACAAAGAAGTTTTCCATAGACTAAAAGAGCAAAACTTTTCGTGAGAAGTACTACAAAGATCTATAGCAAAGAATCCTTTGGGTTCTTTCCTGGGTGAATTTGCTAATTCCTGAGGAATACTACATGTTGTGATACAAACAGAGCTCTCCTAAAGATCATATTGTCAGTATAGTACTTGTGACAACAAAGCCTGCTCAGAGAGAGAATACATTTTTTTTTCAAATGTCATTCTCTGCCCTATGATTATTTTTTCTTCTGCCTAGTAAAAGAGAAGTAATAACAATTAAAAGTACAGTGTAAATAATCATGCTGAATTCCATGTATTTTCATCCGGTTATGATTTGGGTTTAATTAGAAATGTGATGTCTCCTAGCAGAAATAAAGTATGCACTGAGCATCATGTTTGTTTTTTTGAAATCCTATTAATGAAGGCAGCCACTGCAGACTATATTTAGCATTTCTGTTGATAGAAACAGAGAATGATTCAGAAATATCTTCATGTTGGTGAAATATTTACTGGAAAATAACACCAAACATACTGAGAGAAAGGTAAATGGAAATGTAATCAAGGTAAGCAGAAATACTTTCAATACAGTATATAAGAAAAATGAGTTATCCTGAAGAGAAGTAAACTTGGATGTTTTTGAATACCTAAATATTGCCATCATCTGATAAAAACCTTTTGCTTATTTTCTTATGTTTTACCTAACATAGCTATACTATCAGGTTTGGCTAATCTGAAAGTAATGCTGCTGTCTGACACAAGCATGAATACTGATGAAGGGTAAAAAGATGCCAAATTAAACTTCAGCTCATATCCTCTTTGTTATAAACTATGTTGGCATATGCCTTTTTCCAGAGAGGTCTTCCAGTCCTTCTGAGACTGTGGCTAGAAATCCAGACCGTATGCACCTCCTGGGAATAGTTTAAACAAAGAGGACCAGTTAGGCTATTGATAAATTATCTTGGTTTTTCTTTGCACCTCTGTATGAACACTACTCTCACACCATTCCTCCAGCAATTGCAATCTTGCTCTGGAGCAAGTTAGCAAGTTCCAGTTAGTCACTATTTATAACGTTCACACTCAAGGGAAAATGTAGAGGCTTCGGTCCTGTCCAGATTACAGCCTGGTAAACTATTGTCTTCCAGGCACACATGATACAAGCAAGTTACTGGAAGGCTCTTTTCAGCTGTTTAAGAGTTATTTAAAATTGCCAGGAAAATGTCAGCTAACACAAACACATCATGATGCTTGATGTGCTACTTACCTTCGTTTGAATCATTCTTCCATTTCAGAACAGAAAAACAAAAACATGTTGCAAATTCATTTCAGTGTGATATGTCTTTTGACCATTCATTTCACCTGGGTCCTATGGGAGTATTTATTTGTGAGGCCAACATTTTCTGCTGGTGTAAACAAATGGAAGAACACTGAGGAACTTCGTTTAGCTGTAGCCATTTAGAGCAGAGACTGTGGCCCAAAGCCTTTATAAGGTAGAAAGTTCATTTTCCACTATTAAACTGTTACATTTTAAACAATTATGATTGAAATAAAAACTACCTTTATATCACATAAAATAGGTAACATTCACTACAGAGGTATAATTCACTTTGAACATAAATAAATAATGTAGCATTAGTTCTGTTTTCTCTTTCTAATGATTTTAAAGGATAAGAAGTTTTCCTCATAATTTAAAACTACATTAGTCAGTAAACCTTCCTGATATTTGATCTAAAGCAAGTTTGGAAACAGTGAAAATAAATAACATTGATAGGAAAGAACCGAAAAAATGTATAACAGGAAAGGATTAAAAAGAATAAATACTTTCTATAACCAAAAAAGGAGATAACAATTTATAATCTCTGTATTTACATTTTGTACAGAGACAAAGGAAGGTTTTTTTTTACGACTCCTCTGTAGGATGTTAACTACCACTTGGCCAAATTTCAAGAATTAGCAGCAATTGCATTAAATCCCCCACAGATACTAAATAACAGATATGATCTAATCAGAAATTATTCCTCTCAGGATTTGATTTTACCTAAATATAAATCAGATAAATTAAGAAATATGGAAGGAAATAGCAGGTTCAAGCTCAGTAATGATTTTCAGTAATTACTGATCTCAATTGTATTTTAACTTAAAACCTAAAATTGAATGCTACCTCATTTCCCTAGCTGTCCAAACAACTCTTTGAAAACAGAAATAACATTATGACAGTATTTAATTTCTATCATAGAAGCTATATCATACAATACAGTACAGACAACATCACAATAATCATTGCAGTAGTTATGCAGATATTATTGAGCATCCAATAGGTCATGCCATGACTTATCGCAGCTTTCTCAATAACTTATTAACAGTGTGATACATACGTACATATATATATATTCACACACATACTTACATATATATACATACTTACATACATATGTGTATCCATGTATGTATGTATATGCATGTATGTACCCTGAACATTGCAGTCCGTGTCATCTCCAGGTCCAGGCAGGCACAGGGAGGTCTAAAACTTTCATTTTGTTTCTGAAGTAACTCAGTTTAATTTAGAATAATTCTTTGGTTCTAAACTATTGTAACTAACTCAGAGCAGAAATTGTCCTCCTCTTTGTATGTGTTTGGCTGCCTGTGAATGTAAGTATTACTTTTCAGTGAAGTCAGATCTACTCTTAATACAGCTGTATGGTCCAAGCCTTTGAGATTCATGTTAGCTCTTTATGTTAAATGTCAAACAAATTAAAAGACAAAAACTGGGGAAAAAAACTTGCTTAGACCAGAGATGTGAGAAAAAAACTATGAAGAGAACTGTAACATTCTTTTAACTAAAATGAGCATTTCAGATTCATAAATTCATGTATAATTTATCATTTTTTAGTAAAAAAACATTTTTAAAGTCAAAAAATATCACTGACATTTTAAAGTGGAATGTTTTGATTTTTTTCATTTCAAAACAACTTTTCATTTGGAAAAATTTACCACTTTTTAAGATGATCCCCTGAATATTTAACATTTTGGTCAATCTGAAAATAAAGTCTTAGATTGCATTTCTTGGGGAATATTAAAAATGTTCAAATTATTTTTTCCAATTGGTTATTCTTTATCCACTTCATTAAAAAATTCAGTTATTCACACAGCCCTCCTCTAGCACTCCTTTAAGACTACTATGATATGCTCAATAGCCTGAGTGCAGTGTTTAAGCTTCCATCATTAGTGTTACTGCTCTGTAAATATTAATACAGCTTTGGCCAAGAAAAGATATCCCACCAGAGGAGGAATGCTACATCAGCAGTAGCAGCAGCAATAGATGGAAGACTGTCGATACGGTTCCAGATCCCCCAAGAGAGATCAGTTTTGTATTTTAAGAGGGATATGGAAGTGGAGCTGAATTGCACAGGGAGCAACCAAGCTGATATTTTCATGGGGATTCATCAGATGGGCCTTGGACTTAGAGCTTATTCAAGGGTAAATTTAAGATCTGCTGGGTGAACAGGTAGTGGCACAGAAACTGTGGAAGTTGGCACCGCAAGATTTGATTCCTTGGTCTTACTTTTTTTAGCGTGCATGCTGAAAGAAATTGGCAGAGCAGATCCCACAAATTTCAGCTATCTGTGCCTTGCAAGTCACTGCACTAGGTAAATCTGTCATTCTCCAAGTCGTTGAAAGAGTCAACTCCAAAGAAACAAGGAGCCTCGCTCTTGTACAGTTGAGCCTGAAGCACTGCATGTGTCATGGTGCAAACTAGGTGGTTCTCCACTCTGAAACAACTCTGTGGAGGACAGTTCTCCTGGACTTGGGCCTGTGCTCAAAAAGCTGAGAAGCAGCCTTGTGTGTTAGCAATATCCCTGCATCCTAAATGCTGTCCAGATCCCCACCTGCCCCACAGTTTTCTGGTAAAACTGCTCAAACTGTTATAAAGTATAACAAGCAGAAGGCTGAAGCTTTGGCAGAGGGGAGAGCTGCAAGAGACAATGGGTTAAATCTTGACCAAGTGAATCAAATGTGCAGGGAATCATCCACCTGCACAGGCTAGAAATAAGATCATTTCAAAGCTTATAAGTGAACTTGATGCTGTCCTTTAATGTGCCACTAAACAATTCATAAAGTTCATGGTTGGAGTTGACCCCTGTTACTGTGCTCCTTCTTGGCAGTGTTTCTAGGAAAAAGCTATTGCACAGCTGTAGGAAGCTCAGCACAGGAGAACAGAGGCTTATTTGAAACAAACCAAGGATTATCATGATCAGATCCCTACAGACATACTGACTGTGAGCCTAACAATATTTTTCTTATCAAACTGTACAGACCTGGGATCTTTTAGACTGGGAGATCTTCAGACTTCTATATTCCATATAATCAGATTCCTCACATGATTTTTTTTTTTAGTTTGTTATGTAAAAGGTTTTAAAATTACCTGAAATTATACTCATTGTACCAATTATAAAAATGGGTTTATCTGTAATTTATTCTAGTGTTTTGAAACCAGATTCATTTTATGCCAGGGAGCACACTGCTATTATACATGTGCTAGAGCAGTTAGGAGTTACCAGACTCAGTGATCAGTCTGCCTTTTAATGTTGTCTATGCAGATCCCACTTGCTTATCAATTATATTTTATTTGATTACTGGGGTGTTTGCAGTTGTTAAGGAAAACATATAATACACACTTTCATGATGCCCAGAATACTCCAAGCTACAACAGATAGCAGAGCTCCCAAAGTACTGTCAGATACCTAAGCATACTGAAAAACACAAAATCATTCAGAAGGTTCCCTCTCTTAACCATATTGAAGAACTTATGTTATGCTAATGAATAAACATGAGTAATTTTAATGGCCATTCCTGAACTTAATGGTTCAAATGATGCAGATATTTGCCTTGCGCATTCAGCCAGGAAATTATCTGCCAATACAAAAACTGAAATCAGGTTTGAAATCAAAGTAGCATGCTTATATGTAGCAAAAACTTTGCTCCTAACTTGCTCCTCAGGTCTGGGAGGCTATTTGAAAGGGTCAGGTAGTCTGAACAATCAATGATCCTTTGTCAAAGTTTGCTTTTAAGACTGCCTAGCTTTAGGCATTGAACTGATATGATTCTTCAACATAAGTTAAACCTTCTAGTCTCTCTTTAGAGCAGCTGGAAGAGGTAGGTTTCTATGAGAAGTGATTAATCTAAGAAACTTGGGACTCTAGAGTCAGGTAGAATTAGTCTGTGAAAATGGTTCCAAGGAACTACACTGATAATAAAGAAAATTAGATCTTTAAAATAATATTTTCTTAAATGGTGTGGCAAACATCCTGTTTTCATCTGCACTTTGAAACACAGACACATATTCACATCATATCTTTTAAAGAGCTTTCTTACCTTATAAAGTAGATTCTTTCATAATAAATTATAAAAATCAAACACCAAATAGCAACAAACATCATGAAGATCACCATCAGGATGAACAAAAATAGTAAAATGCAAACTAATAATTTCTGAATGTGAAGAGCACGTAGCATCTGGAACTTTTCTCATCACTTGTGTGAGAAAGGATTATCCTTTTTAAATTAACTTGTCTCTATAACCGTGAAAATGCATTTCTGTTTTGGCATATAGACACAACAAGCTCTTCAGGATAGGAATAACTGAAGTTACCAGAGGCCATTAGGTACATATAAAGTTCCTTTTTCAGTATAACCATATGTAGGAGTGCCCACGGTGCTTGGAAGTATCGTGGGATTCAGTGGTGTTATTGTAAGCAGAACTGCTGAGTGAAGCCCAGTGTGGAATGACCTGTTGGAGAAAAAAAATCAAGCCAGAAGCTTTCCAAAAATATATTTCAACTCATGCCATTTACTTGATGAAGAACAGAACCCACTGTAATATCAATATGGGCAGGTAAAACTGGATTTGTCGTGCCAGCAGCTCCCCTTCTGACCTACCCTGCCGTGAGCGTTTGCCGCTGGATGAATGCACGGCACATGCCCGCTGGAAGCTATGTATCACAGGGCCAGGTCTGGACGGCGAACACTACAGCAGCTCCAGCCACACCAGTCTCTCCTGGCACAGTTAGCATTATTTCAGAGCCAGTCGAAACATCTATAGTGCAGTTAAAAGGAACGCTACTCTTTCTCTTCTTCCTGCTAGCGGATTGATTTTTTCTTCTCATTTTCTTCTTTTTTTTGCCTTTGTTCACACAGAAGGAGTAGCATGGTAGCAATATCAATAGTGATGCTGCTGCTATGACAAAATATGCTGTAAGTCTGTGCACTTTTAGACTGACTTCAAATGTTTGCTCTGTTTTTTTTTTTATTTATATGGATACTTTGGCAGAATGTTCATCCACTTGGTTTTAGGCACTACCCAGCTGTCAACCCCCTATACAGTCAGCAG
>NW_009258377.1:1207502-1293088 GCF_000687185.1 Egretta garzetta
CAACCCCCTATACAGTTAGCAGGAAAAATAAACACCTCCAAGAAGCCATTTAGATTTTAGTGGCTGAATCTTTCTCTACATGAGCTTCCTTCTTCTTACCGAGTACTGAAGAAGCCTAGAAGAGGTATTCTCTCAGCTTAGTTGCCTTGAGTAGGCTGGATCAATTCAGGATTATTGGACAAATATAAATGCTCAGTTGAGACCAAATTACCAAGTAGGTAATCTCCACTGAATGTGTGGCAATAATACAGAATAGAAAACTACTTGAGCAATGGAACATCACTGTCATTTTTAAACATCATAATATTTACATATATTTGTTTATTTTTATATAATTAGGAGTATAATTCACCGTCTTGCGAGGAAATAACAAGTCATGGGCAACCAGTAGAGGTCTGTACCTTAAACTACAAGGATATTGTATGAGGTGATGATAAAGGGGACTGCACTGGAAATGTAATGCAAATAGTGAGAATGTGGCTGTATACATCATCTATTTTCTGTCCTCTCACATCAAATGTATTTTGGTATTAGACATTTCAGTGCCTAACTGATCTTTTTTGTTCTGCTAGAGATGGGGTTTCAGACTAGGTTAGCATTATTCAGTTAAAGCTTTTTCTGATGTCTGGACTAAAGAGAATTGTAACTCCAGCTGTCAGCTTCCAGCAACCAATAACAAACCTATTTACTTGGAAATTTTGCCAATTTTAATTAACTATTATGTATACTAGTACATGCAAGCACTGCACTTAACTAGTGCTCTGTCTGGGTATATGTTCTTTACCTTAAAAGGTCAGTGCAGTCCTATGCTTTTATAACAGACAATCAAAAATAAAGCTATTTGTGGGGATTTTTTGTTCCCCAGTTTTCCAATATATCAAGATTTGTTTGCTTGCTTGCTTTTTCCCAAACATACATCTACTCAGGAAGCTATCTAATTGAGTCTGAAAAAGCTTTTAGCAAACTTGCCTGCAATGTTAATCTACTATTGTTACTTTATGTTTGTGCGTATGTGAGTATACATATATACTCACACATATGGCTAAACATATGCTTAGGACAATTAAAAGACAATGTCAAGCGAAAACAAAAATCAAGACACCTCTTCCTTTCTTTTAATGTTTATTTTAACATGTACCTTTGATTTGAGAGGGAGTATTTTGGGGGCATTTGGCAGGTAGGATAACCAAGTAACTTTCCAGTGAGGCAGTGGTCTTTGTCATGCCATTTTAATTACCCACGTCGGTTCATTTCTGACATGGTTAACACTTACAAAGGCTTAAGGGTCAAGGAGCGTTACGTTTATAAAAGCTTTAACACTTTGCCTTTAGAGTCTTCTCAGGTTGGTATTTCTACATTGTCATTGCCCATTCTTTATTTTTTTACAGCTACGGCCAGTAAGCTGGCAGTAGGCAACTTCTTCTATAAGTATGTCTTAACCCTGACCTTACGTGAAACATATCAGAGCAATGGTGGGTATTTCTAATCACACTATAGGAAACAGTTCTCTCAAAGTGGCTGTCATAGCATGTCACTTTGTCATACTTACAGGCACACAGGTATTTGAAACACCCCAAGGATTCTGTAAGTAATCGGCATGATGATGCCAATCCATTGCTAGCTATGAATTAAATATCTAAACAGTTTTTGTTAACGAACTAATTATCCTAGTGGAAAATTGTATCTTTAGTTTATTCAGTGAGCTGGAAATAGAACAGAGGCTAGACATTGCTGTTCCCAGAGTAACTATGGTTTTTGATGTGAAAGGAGAAGGCAAACAAGTTAAGATATATCTTACTGATGTACCTCGTAGACGGTTTAAGACCCCTCACCTAATCCGAGTCTGTCAAAAGAATCTATGCATTCAATAAGCGGTTTGTAGCAAGAGGGGAGTAGTAGTGAATAAAGAGGACAGTAAGAAGAGACTGACACTTGAAAGGTCTTTGACAGCCTGTGGCCGACTGCTGATAGTGTTTATAATAGACTTATTATCAGCCCTGGTGTATCTTATCAGAATGAACAGGGTTGTTTGAAAATTAAGCAGTATGAAAAAAAAAAAAAGGTCTCACACTCAGTATTTGTAATTCTTTTGCACTAAATGCCTATTTCCAAAAATAAGAAAAAAAAAGACCCCTTCTTCTAGTGTAAATTTTTTTATCATTTTCTGCATAGAACAGGCACAATCAAACCACAGCATTATTTAAGTCTATTGTTATAGTATTATTTAAGCTTATACTTATAAAACCAGAATAAAGTCTTTTTATTTAAAATAAGGAGTTTTGTAAATGGAAAGAAAAATACAAACATCTTTTTTTTAACCTCCTTTTGTTTGTTCCTTTGTTAATATCTTGCTCTGCTAGGTTTACAAATCCTAAATAAATAGAAATTAGTGCTCCTTACTTTGCAGTCCATTTGCTTTAGATGTTTGCCTTGAGGGACATTTGTGTATTCTACTAATGGCTGCAGCAGAGTGCTGTCTCATTTTCATTCTGGCAAAAAAAGGCCGTTTCCATGGTTACAGTTTCATTTGCTAGAGAGAAACTGATGGCTGTTAGTGATCCCATCATAAGCAACTTCTGTCAGATTTCTTATCAAGTAGACATATTTTGACAAAGTGAAAGATAACACCACAATAAGAGAACTAAGTTGCTACTCTATGTAATGAACCATTTAGCATTAAATGAAATGTGAAACCACATTCTTAAGACTGAAGGTGGAGAGGAAGAAGTAATATTTATAATTTACGAAAATAAAAATATTCAGTGCTGGAATAATGATAGCCTGCTTGCTTTCTGTTGTCAAGGTAAATCTAGTAGCATAACATTGATTTATATTTTAGGGTCAGATACAAGCCTTCACCATCATCTATTTCACAGAAATGCTGCATGGAGCTATAACAACTTTTAGGTTTTCTTGTGTTAGCCTGTTTGGCTAGGTATGGCCCAAGGCTGAGTTAAGGGCTAAATGCATGGGTGGTAGATCAACTGCCCGCCCCGAGCCCCAGTTCACTATAGAAGACTTAGTCTAGCATTTTGCCCGACAAAATGCATGCCATCTCTATTCAGAAGAAATACCGCAGACTTCGAAACCTGGAAGAAACTGACCCAACCCTTTGGTCCTGTGAGCTGGGGCAGGTTGTTAGACCACAGGAAAGATTTGCCCCAAAATATTCTGTTGTGGAGAAAGTGTTTATTGGAGCCCTGCGTAACCTGAGGACTGAAGTTAAATATGCTTATTGAAGGGAAGAGAAGATAGTATACTGCTTAGTTTCAGAGGGTTGCTTTGTGCTTTGAGTTTTGAAGGTATCATACAGAGACTACATCATCAGGTCTCCAGGCTTTCTTGGTTCATTGTCTCAGGGAAGTCTAAAAAACCCTCCAAAACCTACCCAACAGAAGAGCAGAAGAATAGAGGGAGACAAATAAAACACATTGAAATATTAGGGTAAAACAAAATACCATGAAAAATATATCCCAAGAGGTTGTAGAAGAGGACTGAAATAACAAAGAAAGGAATTCTCAGGTAAAATTAAATACTAATACACTGTACATAAGGTGGATACCTTGGGGTTAAGTTAAAGATTTGTAGAGCATACGTGTATTAATGCATATCAAGCTTTTTGTCCTTAGACTCCTCTATAAATCTCCATCTATATACAGATATTTGTTTAAAATTTAATCTCACTTGAAGCAGAGTATCAGTTCATTATTGCCCTTCACTTTGTGTAGTCATTCAGCTTTACGAGTGATGTGAAATGCTATCAGACTAAAATGATAGTGCTTGATTCTTATCTAAATTAAAATTTTTTTATATTTCTCCAGCACATTTGGAAATGGGATGTAACTCTTTAATCAGTTTTAAGTAATTCTTTATTACTTTGCTTTGGAAAGGCACTTTAGAACAGCTAAGAAAGAGGCCAGTATTGGAGTAGTTCTATTTTGCACTCAAGATGCACTCTGGGATCAGGGCTATATGTGAATTTGAATTGCCTCCAAAAAGCCTACAATCCCCCAAAAGCTTTTCTGAGATACAAAACCGGTTGATGTCCTATGGATTCATCTTTAATTCTTTGTTATTATAAATGCTGTATACTCCATGGAGTTTTGAAAGTGTTCACTTGCCTGCCCTGACTTGTGTTATGCTTTAGCAGAATCTTAGCTTTGAGCTACCCATTCAGCACTTCAGGTTGCTTTTGCCTTTTTAAATATCACTTACAACCACAGTGTGTAATATTGTCTGGAAACACAAGCACCGGAACTCAAAATAAATGGCACTAAGTTCATTCTTACAATGTCCTTCAGAACTGGATCCTACAGCAGCCCACTTATTGCGGCAATGCATATGCTCCTGAAAACTGAATTGAGGAACCTATGTCAACATCTCTGGATGCATGGCTGAAGCCAAAGCCATCCTCTGAAGTCCTGTTGCTGATCTCCTGTTTCTTTCACAAGAGCCAGCCATTATTTCATTTTACACCCAAAGTTCCTATTGATTTGAATCTAAAATGAGTCCCCCTGTAATCTTTCTTTCTATAATCATAAAGGATTGGATCTTCTACTGGCTTACTACAAGTTCCACTGAATTTAATGGTAAAACTCTCTGGTTTGAACTCGAGCAGAGTTAGGTCCACGGTACATGCTTTTGAAAAATCCCACTCCATATGGTTCCTGAAGAGTTAGTGATGAACAAAAGGCACTGAAGTAATCTGTACCTTTCAGATGGGATTTCTAACATACATATAATAACATCAGTGACACAGGAATTGAATACATGGCAGTCTATTAAATTCCATGAGCTGTAATACCATATTTCTAAAGCTGTGGGAATGTTAATATCTATGTTTGCACTGCAGCTGTACTTTCCCCCAACCTTGGGAATCTATCTGTTTATGAAGTAGCGTTAGGTAGAGGCAGGGTGAGTGTATCTGTAACATGAATAAGGGCTGAGTGAGAAAAGATGTGGGGCCTGCATAACCCAAGAGGTGTAACTTCAACAGGCAGTGCTCCTTGAAAGAGATACAGCTTCTGTAATGCCTCTAATAAATCTAAATTGGACAGACAGAGAGACAACAGATAAGTTAGCATTGATACTCCATAAAGGCCTCCTCAGAACACCAAGCTTTGGAAATTCTTCCTTTAGCTTTTTCCATAAACACAAACTTCAGATGATCATGCTTTTGCATTTACTGAAGCTGCTGCTGTGAGGAGCACAGATGGATCTTTCCTTTTTCTTTTCACCCTATACATGATATTTACCACAATCTACACAAGGATCGAAATAGTCTTTTTTTTTCCTGAAAGATGACTTAACTGCATTGCCAAGATTACCAGAAATGTAAATTTAAGATGAGCCTTTTTGGTAGCATGATCAAAATACCTAAGTGATTTGGCATCAGAGTTGCCACTGCGGTTCAGTCCTTCCTTGAGTACCTCAATAAGCGGCCTAATTTTCAGCAACACTTCACTCTTACATGGTTTCTAATTTGAACAACAGCTGTTATGTTGTCAAGTCCTAGGAACAAGCAGTCCTAACATTTAAGTGCCTAAGAGTTTTATATGTTTGACTTTCAGTGGGATTTGAGCACTTCATTCCCATAGCTCCTTCTAAAAGTCACAGATGAGGAATTTAACCATTACTCATTCTTTAAAGAAAAATTCTTGTGTAGATGTATTTATTTTAGTGGCCTCAGTGAAAGATGCCATGTCACCTTCTGGTGCCAAGGATCTGCCTGGGCAAACAGACAACTGTGAGCAACAACCAAAACTGACAACTTCATAACCTTGCCAAGCATTAGGGAAAAGCTGCTGTTCATCCTGCCCGTGGTGCATAAAGGACTTTTCATTTCTTAGTGTCCAGGATGCTGTTCTGTGGGAAGAGACTCAAGACTCAAGTTGTTTCCTGTTCAAATAAGAACTAGTAAAAGCAAACCTTGTAGCATTAGCAGTATCTTAACAAACCCTGGATCTGACACATGTGAGTCGTGAAAACAGAAGCACAGAAGCTCCTTCAAGCTTATATGGTAAATACCAAGGTGTAATTTGAATATTTTCATTGGTGGCAGGGTATATCACAGACAGGTATCTCTTAAGAGGCAGGTCTCATCCAACGTAAAAGAAACAAACAAATTTATGAAATGCATGTTTAAGCCACTCTTGGTGTATTGATGTAACATATTTCCAAAACAATTTGCTATTCAGCAAAGGCAGTGACATCAGTTTTCACAGGACGTAGCTCAGCATTCATGTGAATGGAAGGGAAGAGCAAATGTAGCAAAATTCACCATTTCCAATAAAGCTAAGCTCAGATAGATACTACGTAAGGTATTCTACTGATAAAGTATTCTCAATTTCATTACATCACCTGAATTTTCAAGGTATAAATATCATTTTTCCATTCCAAACTGATCCCAGAACTGATGCCTTCAGAAATGTTAAGAATGGGTAACATAAAAAAATAGACAGATATCAATGCATACTGTTTTAATAATGTTAAGATCAAAGGCAACACATATTTTGTCCAGAAGGATGCACAGAAGATCTGTTCATGCTACATATACCACAAGTTGCAAATGTTTCCCAGCAGTAGAGAGCAGATTAGGCCAGAAGCCAGGAGTATGAAAGATTTCAAAAGGTTCCTGCAAAAGGGGGCATGTAAGATGTGTTTCCTTTTTATTTAGTATACAGAAACCAAACTTCTGGAGCAAAAAGACTTTCCAAAATATTTTTTCTTGAAAACACCATATGTAACATTCCACATTGCACAAAGAAGCCACCCTTTTTTTTTTTTATAGTCAGGAGCTTCAGCAAAACTGACTCTTTCCTTCAAGTAAGTTGCAAGCTTAGAATTTTCCAATGAGAAAATTAATTTTCCCAGGCAGCTTTCATGTATTTTTTTCCCTTCTACTTCAATCATTCCTGGAGTGGAAAGAAACCATTTAGCAATGTAAAGCAATACTACACAATAGTTCAGTGACAGGAAGTGAAAAATAATGTATCTTGTGGAGAAATTACTCAGTTATCTAATTAGACAGGATATTGTGACATATAATTAGTTTATGTTTGCTGAGTACTTAAAAAACATTCAAAGCTTTTTATAAATGCTAACCATTAATATTTAACCTAGGCATATGTAATTAACAAAAGCTTGTTCTAGGCAAAGCATTAGAGCTAATTAACAACCCTACTTTGTGAGAAATACTATCATATTCTGCATTTTCCTAAGATACTAGGACCTTGCTTTTCAGAATGAAATACAGTGCTCTTAAATATTAAAATAGGAATTCAAGTCGTTTTGGGTTTGGTTTTTTTTTTTTTTTTGGTCGGGTTTTTTGATAAAAACATATCCCACAGAATATCATATAGCTACTCTTTTCCTAAAGAATTGTGGCATTGTTTTTGGAAGGATTCCACCTAACCAAATCTTACTTGACTTCTGGAAATTAATGAGATTACATTACAGAAGAGTTTGGCAGCAGACTGAGCAGCCATCATTCCTATTTCACTGTCACAGATAAAAGTTGGAATTAATTCCCCAATGTCAGCATGGTCACATCGGCATGAATCATGGCAAAGGAGAATTGAACCAGCCCTATCATATCCAAGGGAAAGATGAAATTTGGGATTTGAATGAGGTAGAGAAATGTGATGGGAGTTAGTAACAATCTTTGCTGATTGTGAGGAAAGTCCATTTTTTTTGCATTCAAACAGCTAGAGTTCAATTCAGAAAGCAAGAAAAAACTAAATCCTGAATTGCAAAAATGAAGTGGCAAAGGTTTGATACATAGCAGCCCTATATTTAAGCCAAAACAAACTTTTGTGACATATGGTGTTTATACAAAGAATAATGACTTCTGCTATTTCCATCCAGCTACTCTATGTAACTTTGTACCACTGTAAATTTTGCTTGTTACATGAACTTTAGCACCACATTTTAACAATACAAATGTTGTGCACTGACATTTTTGTTTTTCTTTGGTTCTGCAAGCAAAGTTTAAAATTTTTATTTTCTGTGAAGGAAATAGAATCTGATGTTCAAATACAAAACAGTCATCATAACCAAACTTTAAGTTTGTTGTCTGTATGGTATGAATTTTCCTCAAATAAAAAGGTATTACTCTGCTGGCCAACATGTCCCTTAATCCACATGAGAAATACCTGTGTATTTACCACATGAGAAATACTTGTATATTTATTAAATACCATACTGATGAAAAAAAAAGTTAGAAAGTATTCCTAATCAGCAGGATTAAAATAGAGACAGTCTCCAAAGATTCACTAGCATGTTATTTTACTGAGAGATTGCACAAAACACACTCAAAATGGGACAGAATCAGAAGGAAAAAAAAGAGGGCGAGTAGCAAAAAAAATCCAGCCATGACACACATTAGTGCAATGTGAGAAAATAAAAAAGCCATAAACATAAATAGATATTGAATGAAATCAGTGCCTGGAAAGCTAAGGGAACAAAATGTGCCTAATGACTGTCCTGCAAACCTTTACTTAGGCAAATGTTCTGTTCTCATGCAAACAGCTCTATTTTTGTTAGCTGGACTGTCCATTTAAGGATAAAATTTGGAACTGAGTTCCTAAAAGACTTAAGTATACTTATTTGCTTGCTCATGTCTCGATATAATGTAATCTGCTATCTCCAGTTCCTCATCCCGGGACACTCAAGTAAATCTTAACATTAATTTCTAAGATCCATCAGCAAAGTATATTTACTACATATACACTGAGACAGAATCCTCAGCTTGTTTTGAATGAGCACTTATCCAATGGTCTTTTTTTCCCACAAAGATAGTAATTGAGGACATGACCTTTTAAATTTCTATCCATCAGGCCTAAGAATCACAGAAATATTATAAACCATTTCACAAAAAGAATCCATCTAAAATCAAAGAAACCCACAATATATTCAAAGTTCCAGCCTGATCTCTACAAGTTTTCCACCCTGAGCCCTGAGGATTACATACCAATGTTATTTTTCAAATTACTGTTCCAGTTTTCTGGACTCATGGTAACTTTAGATAAATGCATGCTTTCATTCCAGCTGATACATGATCTTCTTTTAGTCTGAGGCTGAATTCGTTTTAAACTGTAGAAATATGCAGAAAATGGAGACACAAACCAAGTGGTCTTAACAGATGTGATCTCATCAGGGTTCCATTTGTTAAAGGAAATCATTGAATATTAACTAAAAGTTAATTAGACCTAATTGCCAATTAGAAAGAAAAAGTAATTTGAAACTATCCGCAGCCAGTGTCTTATTATTACCTTTAAGAAGCCTAAATCTTGAAGATGGTCCTTAAGTGTGTTACCTGTCCATATATCAGTTCTAGTATGCTAAATCCATTGCTAAATTGTGTTTCATTAAAGGAAGTCTCACAGACCTCAAAAGATCCAAAGAAAAAGACAAACAACTTATTTTGAAATACTGGAAATACTGAAGGACTCACTAACTTGGTCTTTTTTAAAAAAAGTACACTTTTCTTTTAGTTTTGTTTTCCAAAGTTCTTCGTTTTCAAAAATAGGTGAAGGGACAGCAGACTATATTGGGTGCAGATATTATGCTCCAAGTGAAGGGACTTACATCTGTCCAAATGATGCACACTTGGTAAGAATAGAGTGGATCATGATGTGTAAACATAACACAATTCCATCAGCCTTTGCATCCAGATGATTAGCTGGAAAATCCATGGGAATTCAGTGGACCTTGTCTAGTGAGTATCCTGGTAAAATAAAGGCCTGGATAGACAAGAACTAGAGCTTCCCACATATTATACTCTTTGAATATATGTAGGAAAATAAAAGAATACTATGACATCCACTGTAGCTGAGAAAGAAGGTAAGGATGGATAGCTGACAAGAATGTAAGTGAAGGCCATGAGGTGGTGAGGTCAATCAGCAACTATCTTCTACATTGAGCTGTTCTGATCCCTTTTTGAAAATTAATGTGGGCAGTGATGTGAGAGAGTTGCAGAAGTACTTCCATGTATCTCCTCAACCTCTCTTCTCCCTCATCTTAAAAGAAACTCAAGATATGGTGTAGCTGACACAGTCAGTCACAGGCTGTGCCACAGGGCACAATAATGCAAAATTTCAGATTTAGTGACTTACTTTCAGGGCCTGTTTTCTTTAATATCTTGACCTCTAATTTTTCAAATAAAATTTTATTTTTATGAGAATTAACTCTATAGATAGCACAAGAAACTGCAACTTAGCTTTAAACCTAGGTCATAAAAAAACCAGCACCTGTGCCTACCTAATCATTCCAATTCCGAAGGGCCACCATTATTCTTAATTAACCAGATTGCTTCAATTGGCCTCTAAAATGCCAGAAAGAAGAGATAGGCAGCATATCCAACCAGTTCAAGCACTTAGGAGGACAATGCTGTAATAGTGGCAAAGGGTGTGGAACTAGATGATCTTTAAGGTCCCTTCCAACCCAAAACATTCCATGGCTCTATGATTCTATGAATCTTGGTGTTGCCTTCTTCAAGAAAGGTTCCCTGTTACACCAAAAAAATCCCATCATAATTCCAGTCTTGCTGCTTGGCACTAAAAAAACACCCAACACATTAATACTCTGAGCCTTTCTCCTTGAGATTCTCTATTGCTTTGCAGGTGTTATAAAGTGGGATCAGTACAAGTTGTCCTGGCATTTCTCAGTTTGAAGGGGTCTGCTTCAAGTTAACATGAACTGCACTTTATTTTGCAATTAACATTTATATGCCAACTTCTACCTGTGAGTTGCCATATGTAACCACTCAGCAGAGGCTACTGACACCTTTCACTGCAAAATCCACATGATCAGCTGGATCCTCTTTTCCAAAACCAGTCCCAACACAGCAAATTTGTCACCACTTCAGTGAAACATCAGTTGATATCCCAAGCCACTGGGCTGGTTTTGAGGATCTTTAAATACAATAACATTACATTGTTTGAAGTAAGAATCGATGGATGTCTCCAGGCACGTTTCACTAAGTTTATGTTCTGGATTCACATTACAGAATGCACTTTTATTAGAAGAATTATTAGACCCAGTCTTAGAGCTGCTATAGGAAAGTTTTGAAAGAAGGAATAGAAATACACATCTCGGTTCTCATTATGAAATGAAAGACCTATTGAGACAAAGGTGACATGTAAGGTGTTTTCCACACTTCTATACATTAATAGTATTTCTGCCTTAAGGATTTGGGGAAATTTTTAACATTGCTTTTTAGGATCATAAAGAATGGGGGTTTTTTGGTTTGGTTTTTTTTTTTGGTTTTTTTTTTTTGAGATCTCTTCTTAAACTGACTGACTATAATCTGGACCTTTTCCAGTTCCACAATGATCTTTTTGTAGCATAATGTTTATTCTTAATGGACAATTATTGTCAGAGGCCTGTGCAATTCCTTAGTAACCACAAAGACATTCTGTGGCAAAGAATCTTGCCATTTCTGTATTTATTTATAGCTTCTGAGTATAAATACAAATAAAACAGCAAAGAATCAGTAAGAATGAAAGCAACAGCAGAAATAACATTTAGTGAAATTGCAGGAGAAAAGTAGGGGCAGCAAAAATTCATCTATCAATACATTGCAGGAGATTGCCTTGCTGAATCTGTCTGGTTCCATAAATACGAGAAATAGAGAGACATATTTGGTTTCTTCTTTTCTACTTTTGTTTCATGTTCTATGCCCTCATTCAGCACATATTTACTTATGTTAGGTTGAACAGTTACATTGCTCTGTTGATCAAAAATATCTCAAGAAATCATAAAGCATATTCTGATAAAACATTTTCATATTATGAAAGTATCTTCCAATGTATTCATTTTAAAATTTTTTTTCAAATGACACATACATTCACTAAAAGGTGGGATAGAAAATGAGAAGCCAGGGTACATCTGCTTTATAACAGTAATTTTCATTGCAGAAATAAAACTTACCTCTTTGCCTCTTGTCTCCAGGAAAGCAAGTAACAAATTGCTTAACAGATTTACACAGAAGATGCTATTTAGAGCACAAAAAGTATACCTGAGTTAGTAATCCTAACAGATAGCTAGCAAAGTCACATACCAAAGGACCTGATGTGGAACTCTGGAGCTTGTCTATATTATCAATATTAAATTTTTGTTTGTATTGTGCACATTAAACTTCACAGATATTTTCCAATCTCAAAAACCACAAGGAAAATCTTAACCACCTGAAATTTCACAAATACTGGTTTGTCACACTTGATGGGAAAACCTGACCTTTTTGTTGTCACTGTGCAAACCTTTCCCTTGTCAGCAAAAAAATCCATTATCTGTTAGTAATATAGGGCCTATGGCACAGAGACATGACTGCTACTAACCCTTCTGTCTTGGTTCTGCAACCAGCCTGGGTCAAGCTTAAAATGCGACTGTTAAATTCTTCTGATCAAAGACCACAGTATTTTTTTGTGCAAATAGTCATGAAAATTTGGTTAGGACAAATTATACATAATAGTAGAGGAGGCAAGAGAAGGCAGATATGAAGTATTAATTAATCAATTAATTAATTTTATTCCTTCTGGCTAAATTTCTGTTAGCAGTGATTGCATGCTCACCTGGAATTTGTTGTATTATTTAACAGTGGAAATTAGGCTTCTCCCTCCATCAGTGGCTCACACAAAGCAGAGCAAAGGCTTAAGAAATGCCTCTTTCGTCAGCTATTTTGTTTCTTGGGCTACTGTTAATTCATAAATTAAAATCATAATGTTTGCATTCCTTATGCTGGGGTTTCTAGTCTGTGAGGCCAAACCCAATTTCAAGTCATAGGCAAGTGTAGCAGCAGGAGAGAGGAATGAATATTCTTGGGTTTGCAGACCACTGACAGCCATCATGAGGAGCAGGAGACTGCAGCCGGGCTGTGGCATGGGAGGGGAAGCTTCATGCTAGGTGTCACTAATGAGAGATGTGGCAGATTCAGACAGTGGTAATCTCAATGGAGGCTCCACCTGAAGGCACAGCTACTGAGATGAACAGTCGAAAGGGACCGAGGGACACCAGGCAGAGTCGTTAGTGTCTAAGGTGCGGGCAGTAGCACCCTGAATGAATATCTAGTTAAAGAAAATTCAGAATAAAGGCAGGGGTTTATGGCAGGATGCAAAGGCCATTAAAGTCAATGGAAAGATGCCTATCTGGAAGCATCTGAAAACCCCAGATGACATTAAGAAATGGAAAGGCTCTAGGGTTCCTAAAAATAAAAAAGCAACATCTGTAACGTAATGGACCTTACTGTTGGCAATAAAGATGAAGAGGTTCCATTGAGAAAGCTGATGTAGAAATTAATATGGGACAAATGACAGAACCTTATCCAAGTCCGGGATGGAAACCTAAGGATAGTCACCAGAAAAAATATATGAAGATCATTATGCATTTTTCCCTCTTAATTTGTCCAAATGACTCATAAGACTGTAAGTTCAGTAGGGGCAGAAATTCAGTACAGGGTGAATGCAGAGCTACATTTTAGTTCTTTGGGTTCTGACCCATTTTTACTGTTTCACTGAGTAGCCTGTGGCTTTTGTGCTTTAAAAACCTGATATTTGCATTTGGTGGACAATTTTGAATTGCTACAGTTATTTGTACAGTGGGTAAATTTCTCTTTTGTTTTGTGGCTAGTTTTACCCTTTTTTTTCTTTTTTTTTTTTAATTTGGTTTCTTTTTCCTATGGTAATGGGGCTTGACAGCATGATTCCCTCTTGGGGAAATTGGACATATGTAGCTTTTAATTTCTTCTGGAGAAAGGAGCAGCTAAATTAAAAGTAGCAGGATGTTTCTCACAAAAGGACAAATTTTCTACCCAGCTTGAGTTGTGGCTCAACTTGAGCAATTTTGTGGGAGAAATCATGCTCCCTACTGGGCAATAATTGCCAGTGGCTCAGCAGTTTCCCAGTGGGCATGTCATTTTAGTGCAGTTTCCCTAAACCTTATTTCCACACATAGTAGAGTCACCATGGAGTTGCAAGAGGATTCATGTAGGAGGGAAGGTCCCAGTCATTCCAATGAGAATGTCGTTTGGGTAAACAGTCATGATAGGGCCTTCAAATAAGAACGATCTTTCAGGTAAGACCTCAATGAAAATCTGGGTTCGACTGTGGGGTATCATAACCTCTTGTGTGGCCATGAATAAGTCTCCTTATTTCCCTGTGTCTCGGCTACCTATCAGCAATACTTCCTTCTCTCACAGAAGTGTTCTGAAGAGTTCATTAATATTTGTGAAGTATTTAAATGAAGCACTTACTGAAGTAGAAATAATTCCGGGCTGGGCACCTGGGTGCACACTATTATTCCCAGCACAAAACAAAACAAAACAAAACAAATCCCTAATTGATTCGGAGTGTTGAGGAAATGTTCTTCCATGTACCCCAGATGGCAAAAAAATCTCTATGTATAAAAAATATCAATAGGACAAGCAATCGTGCTTGAAGCAGAAACTTTGACTCTGTGCTCAACTTAACTAGAACCATCTGCTTGTGCATGAACAGTAGTAAAAGACCTGAAAAGCCACAAAGCTGAGCGTATACACAAACTCAGGTGATAAATAAGTATCAGTAGAGTTCACTTCATTGCAAAGCATCAAGAAGTTTATCAGACATGCATAAGAATAGACAAACAGGTCCAATTAAAAAAAAAATCCTCAGCAAGTCTGACCCTGCAATTAATCACGATAGCTTACTGAAGTAACAATTACCTTCAGCTTAAATGGTAAGTCTGAAGAGCAAGCGGCTTTCTGGGAGACAAAATGTGTGATGTGGGAAATGAGACTTATGAACTCGATCATTTGTACCTGCAATCAGTACCTCGTAAGATAATATTCCCAATGTATTGCAGTACCGACATGGCTGGCCCAATTATCAGGCCAGCTTGAGATCACTTTGAAAATTTGGTTTACAGTCAGGTTGAAAAGATGCACAGTACATTACCAGAGGGAAAAGAGAGATTTGAATTTTAAAGTAATGCTCAAAATTTTGATGTGTGTATTAATATTTTCCCTTAGATTGTCTTCTGTGTTTTAAATCTTCAGCCTTGAATTTACAAAAGAAAAAGGTGTGAGATGAGGGAGCAGTCAATGAATATAACAAAAAAAGTATTTTAAGTTTAGGTGGATACTCTTGAGATGCAAGTGGCACGCGGGCTTGAGTTAAATGAATACAGAATCTGAATCACATACAATTTACCTCAAGATTCTAGCAATAATGTCAATGTTCTCTGGTACATTTGATTTCAAGTAATATGTTTTATATTTCATTATTCTATCACATTAGAATAGTTACTCTACAATTAATAAGAACTGATTGCTTTCTCTAATGAGTCATTGTTTACCATTGTAGACTATTAGTTTAGCTTAGGGTCTTGAGCCTAAAAGCACAATTTTTGCAAAACACTTAAGGCAATCATAAGTCCATAGAAGCCTTCTGTATAACCTATTTTACTGACAAACAATTACATTTTAGATTGAAGAGGTGAAATGATTAAGAATATTTGACTTAGTTGCCATGACAGCATGCATTTTTCATCAGGCAGAGTGTAATTACTACAATTTCAATGATGTAAAATCAAGAAAGATGATAACAAACAGCAGAACCATGGAGATATTGCCATTGCAACCAGGTTGCCATGGCAACAGTGATAATAATCTCAGTGATAGATGTTTTCTCTTGCTCTTTCCATTTTGTACGGTTATAACATTCAGAGCCAGTTTTTACCACAGCTTTTTATAGTTTATTAGACTGTCAAAATAGTTTATGAGATGTTGTTGCAAAGGAAATGACTGAGTTCCGCAGCCTAATAAAAATGCCAAATACTCTGTTTACATACTGCTCCAGCATTTAACAAACATTAAAAAATTGTATGAAAAATGATTTGATATTGTATCTGTATTAATCAATTTGCAAGGCATAAGCTCTGTCACTGAAGGTCAAATGAATACCTTCCTAGCATTACTTTTAGAGAGCCCTTTTAAAGTTTATTCTTGACACCACGCTGCCAACTCCTTTTACCTGCGCTGTTCCAAAACGTGCAGCTCACAGGAAACTCTTCATAAGCCTAGTAGATAGTTAGCTAGAAAAATCATGTTAATGATATAAATAATGTAGGAACATTTAATAACTTAACATCAAGGAAGTGGTCAATGTAGACTAAAGAATACTTTATTTACCAGAAGTCTACCTCAGACATGAGATAGCACAAAAGAAGGTAAGGTAATATGTGCATGTTTTTTATATATCTGTGTGTGTGCATACACATATACACAAACTATTGTATACATATGCTATTTTATGCAGTATGTTTGCAGTGGAAACATGAAGCCAGAGAATAAATAACGTCTTCACAATGTTACCTCCTATGATATAGAGGTATCAGAAAGCATTGATTAGTAGAGGAAGCACTGAGATTTACTTCTGAAGCAGAAATAAAACACCTTTTTTATAGTTTTAAAGACTGACTTTCTAAATCTGAAACACTCTTTAGGGAGCAATGTAATTTTAATGGGAATTTTTAGAATTGTTTGCAAAGGCAATATTTAAATATCCTTTTCTATTTTTCCCTATTTTTTTCTCCCTAAGCTTAGCAACAGTCACCATCCATCTTAAAAAAAAAAATTATAGATATACTCTGAGAAACAAACACATTTAAAATCTGGATATTGACTACAACAAATTACTGTTCTTTATTGAAGTTACCCCAAATTTATTTACATAGCTGAAAGAATTGTTAGAACTGCAGCTTTTCCTACCATTCACTTTGGCCAGCTGCCTTATAGGTTGGCTCAGCACCGAGACCTTCAGTAGAGGGACTCCTGAAATGTTGTGGTTAAACAGGTGGGTAATGGGGCAGGAAGATTCAGGAAGAGCTGGGGCAGGAAGATTCAGGAAGGGCGTGAATGATTATGCACTGCTTTGAGGTGTTAATGTGGATTTGAGGATCGACATGGGAGACTGTTGCAGTAATACCAAGACAGTGGTGACTGATGGCATCAGCTTCAGTCATGCTGCTCCCCAAAAGAGTTGTGTCAAGGAGCACAGGTCCCTCATCACGTGGACCTGACTCTGCTCATCCCATAACACAGAGGCAAATGTAGATACTGTAATTCCTCCATGAAAATGAATACATTTCCAGTTTTGAGAACTGTTAACAGGTCCTAAAGTTTTTCTTAAGTGTTGTAGACAACTGTAACCCACAGATACCCGTCACTGGTCAATCTAGGTTATCTTTCTGGAAAATAAAATAAAATAGAGCAAAAGTAGCAAAAAAAGTAAAACAGTTAATAGAACACTACTAGGTGCTACTGACAGCTTAGTACTTTGGCGGGTTTACTGTTGATAAACTAGAGGTTTTTAATTTTTAACTCATGCTTGGAGAAAAGATAAATTAATAGATATCTATCTATCCCCAAACAAATAAGAATTTAACTGTATATGCCTCATTGCAGTAATGGATAACACATGTTTACATTGTCTATGTTGCTTGGAAAGCTTTTATTTGTTATATATGTTAAATGTGTATGCAGTATGTATGTGTGGGTGAGAGAGAGGAAGAAAAGGAAGCCTGATCTCCAAGAAGATCCACTGTAAATGTTCACAAATGATACGCAGCAGCCGAGATTACATAATCACAGACAAAATCAGAGATGTTTTAAGACCTAATAACTTTGTTAACAACACAGAACTGATCCTAACAGTACATTTGGTAAAATTTCTTCAGTGTAATTTTATCAGATTCTGAGAGCAGAGCACTTATTTTTTTATATCAAAATGGTTTGTGCTGTGAGAGTGGGGTCCTGGTATTCAAATGTAATTTCCTTCTCTCAATTTCACATCATCACACTTAATTATGGTTCCTTACAATTAAATAATTTGCTTGTTAAGGACCAAATATTTCTAGTTCCGTCTTCATTTTTATTTACAGTTTAATTAAACTATATGTTCTGAGACACTGTCAGCTTAATAGACACATGCTTTTTCCCTGAATGTCCTTTTGCTTTATATTATTATTCTATATAATATAATATATATATATAAAAAATATATAATATAAATTCTACAAAAAACATAACTGAAAGAAATTCAAAGAAAAAGAATCTGATTGACGGGGAAGTCAAGGGAAAGAATAAATACTTTAAGCTACTTTCATTCTTTATTTGAAACTAAGCAGTTTTCAGGATGGTGGCATCTCTTTGAATAAGCTTTTCTTCCCAAGGATATCCAGCCCTCCAGCCAGCTCACCATTTCTGTCGCTGTTCTTCAAAACTCTTCCCAGATTCACAGTATCTTTTTTTGATAACGTGCATCCAAAAAAGCCCCACCAAACAACTAAAACCCACCATGCTAACTGGGATGACATAGGAGCTGTAGAGATACTGTTACTTGCCTCCTCCACCATATGATGTCTTTGTGCATGCAGCCTAAAATTGCACTGCCCTTTTTCTGGCAGCTGTTACACATTGCAAATTGATGAATACTTTGCTGTCCACAGTTAATCCCATGTGTTTTTTGCACCATTATTGCATCCTAGGTTTGTCTCCTTCATCAAATGAACATCCTTGCATTATGTCTGCCAAATATTATTATACATTATGCCAAATTTAATTTTTCTTTTTTGTTTATACAGTTACAGAACACAGTCTTTTTCATCTACTTCTGCTTGGCCTCTGAGGTGTTTAAACTTCTTGCAGTCTTTGAATTTCACTAATAGATCTGACTACTAATGACTTAACAAAAATTATAAATAACTTCCACCGGCCATCAATCCTGCTTGTGCCTCGCTAGACTTTCTCCAACTCAGTGCATTCCATTTATCATTACTTTGTGTTTATTGTTTTTTGGGTCACTTTTTGGATCAGTCTTTCTTTTCCTGCTTAAGTACATTCTCAGTTCTTGTTTGTATCAAATGCTAGGTAGAAATGCTAGCTATCACTCATCCACCAATTTTGCAATTTGAAGGAAAGGAGGAAAGAATGAAAGAAAAAAAAAAAGAAGAAAAAGAAGTCTTTCATCTGGAAAGCCATATGCTTAAGACTTGCCTAGTTTTTCAAGTCTAATTTCTTGTGCATTGGTATTATGTTGGAAATTCTCATATCTTTTGTTTGGAATATACATCAAATTTCCACTAATTGCAATGAACATTGATTATGGCCTTTAAGCGTCCATCCCTGCTTTCTGACATGGCATTCAGCACATACTGCCTATCATTCTATAGCCTCTTGCAAGGGATGTCCTTGGAGATTTTAAATGGCGAGGGGGGCCTTTGCTGTTTTTCCAGACAACACGTGAATTGCACTAACGTGAATAAATAGAAGGAAATTTAAATAAAGAAACAGAAATTACAGCTTTGCAACTTTATTTTGTGAACTTAATTGTGAATCCAGATTCATTCTGTAAGCTCTAAGAGTTTCTGGGGGCACAGATAGTAAATTGGATTGATAGCCTACAAAAGAAGCTGCAAGAGATTTACCAGGAATGACCTGCTTGACGGGGAACGTGCTAACCCTCTCCCCCTGCCCCTCGGTTTTCAGGGTTGATTGTCAGTTTTGGAGTAGAATTGAAACAATTCCTTTTGCTGGGTGTTTAAGCACATGCTGCTTTCAAATGGAATTATGTCATAGCGTATAGGATTATCAGTCCCAACTTCCCTTGAAAAGAAGAGGAATCGGAAGCACTGAATCTCAAGAAGCAGTTCCCTTCTTCAAACAGAGAAAATGCAGGTGCCTAAAAAAATAGCATAAACCACTGGAAAAGGCTTGTATCCACACCAGAATTGTGATACAAATTTGAAATTCTGCTCTGAGATGCTGATACCCTGGAAGACTGCGTCCTTGCCGGTGATAGCCCTTCAGAGATGCAGATGTCATTTTGCAGAATGTCTCCCTCCTACATAACACTGTGAGGGAGAGATGATGTTTTGTCCAGGGCAGTAAGTGATCCTCTGGACTTGGTCCCATGCTGACAACTGATACACCTTGAGGCATTTTAATCTGCTGGCTGTGTGCCAACACCTTCTTCTATCTAAATGCAGGACACATCTGCTTATGGGTGGGTATGTGACAAAAACCTGAGTCGCAGTAATTGAGTAAGATAGTGTTGCTAAAGAGCTTATAATGGAATTTCTTTTTAGAGAGAATTTCATCAATAATTAAAGTTCCCACCTGTCCACTGTCCCTTCTTTTAATTATACCTGATGTCTCTTGTCCCACAAAATGCTGATATATGGAACCACTGCTTGTCCCTTAATTTCAAGATTAATTAATTGTTGCCATTGTGTGCGATCTCATTAGGAACACTGCAGAAAAAAAATCATAACTAAGTATGGATAGGAAACCTAGAATGTTATAGGTGAAGTTCTCAGCTGATGTTGAGCACAGCATTATTCAGCAAAGCATCATTGATGTCACCTACTACAACAGCAATAATTACTTTGGAACAATATGCAGACCAAGTACATTCAGAAACAAGGATCCAATATGTTGTAATGTGTTTCAAAGCCTGAGCAGATGCTTTGCTATCGTTTTTGTAGATGAAATTCTTCTTCCCACCTGTCTTTTCCTGCACCACTTAAAACACACGAAGGGTGGATGTTGGCATGAATGATAGGAAGACCTTGTGATGACCCTCTGCACCTGAGAGAAATTTCCTCCAAACAATATTTGGATGATTTTTAAAACAGATGTGCAAGCCTTAAAACCCTCATCCCAATTGCCCGAGATATCGAAGAAAAATGAATTAAAATATAGATTGAAAATGTCTTTTGATATTAAAAATCATTTTCTGAGGAACATTTTCAAGCAATTTTCTGTCTTATGCATTTTATCTTGCCACTTTTCCCATTGACTATTATTTCCCTTGCTCTCTTGTGAATATATCCTGAATAACATTCTGGAGGATATTAAGCCATGCAACAGTAAGAAAGAGCTCAAGGAAACTATTGCAGCTTAGTCTGCCTCTCATTCTACTTTAGAATTACATGGCCATGGTATTTAATTTTCAGGGATTTTCGCTCAGATTTCTTCTCCCAACTTATACAAACTTTCTGTGCTTTCCATACGGTAACCTCTATAAAATCATGCATACCACTGCTAGTTGCCAGCATTTTTTCCAGACACCCTGTCTTTACTTGTTAATGTTTCTCGATTTTTTTTTGCCCTTTGCCTTCCTGACAGAGAAAAGGAAATGCATTTAATGATACAGCCCACAGAAAGTCCTCTGCTTTAGGATTAAATGCAGTCTGTTCCCTTTTGTGATCCTAAAACCCCTGAATGCTTGATCAGATCTTTCATTTATGCAATATGCACATTTTTTGTAACGTTAAAAATCCAAATCCTAAATTCAAACAGGCCTAGCTGAACTGTTCTTTAAAAGACCCCAAATTATTAAAACTGCTTGCTGTGCATTTTTATAGGAATGTTTTAAATTTTCCATTACTGGTTTTGCAAATGATATATCTCTTAAAACTCTATAACATAGCATGATAGCTTTAGTATGACTTGATGTGTTTTTCAGTATCACAGGTTACCTAGGAGAACATACATATTGCAAAGTCTAAATTACTTTTATTTCAAATGATGTAAAACAACAAAGAATGAACAAATGGATATCATACAGGACAGAGCAATCAGCATTTTAGTAGCACTGCATGAGTCACATTTGAATTTATTTCAGTGGCTGTTTTTCTTGTTGCTGCTATACATACATTTAGAGATTACTTGTGCTGTGTGCTAGTAGACCATGGACGTAAGTATGCCAAGGGCATCTAGGGAGTAATTTTCAGTCATCATATACCCTTTGCTCTATCTCATCCGTCTGGGATTTCTATGACATCTTGTATTCTCATCCTCGATGCTTCTGTGGGGAAATGCGAGCACTTCTGTACTTCCTAACCAGGATCCACAGCTGACTGGGCAGGCGTCTCTGCCCAGTTTCTATAGCAAGCTTCAGAGGGAAAGGACAAAATGAATAGCAGATCAGAAGAAAGAGAGAGAAGAAAAAGAAGGAAAAAATGGCTGCGTGCCTTTCTGATAGAGTCATTTGCAACATAGCACACACTGCAGAAATACCATAGGAGTAATCAGTTGGCCATGCAATGCCTGAATTGCAGGGATGCAAATTGCTGTGACTACTGCTGGTCCCTGGCTATTTCTGGAAGACAAAACATTTTTGAAATTATTCTGAACATTTCTTCTGCCTCTGAGACACTCAAAAGTCTGTACTTGTCCAACTGAATAGTACATACTGAAGTGTACACACAAATCAGTGTTTTCCTACCTTTAGGCTGCCACTAGAGAAAATGGAGTGGGTTGAACACATCCAGCAAGAAATTCAGCTCACCTCAGACTTAAACTGTCGTTTTAAAGGTCTCGATCTTGTTTGAAAAAGGAGGTTGGAAAAAAGGCTGTTGGGTTGTTTGGGTTTTGCTTGGTTGAGGTTTTTTTTGGAGGGTTGGTTTCTTTTTGGTTTTGGGTTTGTTTTTTTTTTTTTTTGGCTGTCTGCAGTCTGGATGAGCACTGTTACTGAAGAAACACTTTGGTACACATTTGCTTCCAGATTTTTTCATAACTTAAAGTCTCAGACACTCTGTAGGCACAGAAAAGTTAAAATATCAGCACTGCCTGACGAGCAAACCATTGCAATGTAATGGAGAAAGGCTAAAAAGGGGCTGTTCAGCAAAGGAGCTTCTATTAGCAACAAACCTTGCAAACCAATACTATATGCAAACTTTTTGCCTCAGTCATATCTCCTTACCCAAGCATGATGGATAAGAAACCATCATTCCTTATCACAGTCATAGCATCTTTCTCTTCTCACAACCTGTTCCTTTGTCACTCACACTTTCTAGTGTAAGCTGTCTCTTAAATTGTGCTTAAGACTTTGCCCACAATGATCCTAAATAATTTGACCTGGAGAATGACCAGCTGTCTTCAAAACTGCTAATGATCTTGTAAACACTTTTATGTTATTTGCTTGAAGGTGGAACTATCTGACTTCAGCTTTAAAGCCATTTGCTCCTGATAAATTAAAATAATGCACCTAAAGGGCCTCTTCATTAAAGCACTGGAGAGTAAAAGCTCCATTTAAGCGACATGTTTGACTCTCCCTCTCTTTTAAAGCTTGTATTTGTTTCTGATCGCTTCCCAACTCCCACTGTTTATTCTACTAAATATGGTATAGAGATAAAACCATATTCCTCTCCATAGGCTTTTTCTAAGATTTTCACATGCAGCAGGAGGTAAACAGAAGAGTCAGATAAAAAGAATTACAGTAGGATGTTATTTATGCATTAGAACATGTGGAAGAACAAGGGAACAAGAAGAATACACTTAAAAGACATTAAAATTGAGCTTGACAAGAAATACATGATTCCTTAAATGCTTTTGCCAATCTAAATATTGGAGATAAGCTCCCCTTTCAAAGAAAAATGATACTTAGAAACATTTTTCTTTCACAATAAAATAAAATAACTTGTGGGAGGTGAAAAGTTATTGTGGAAAAGCAGAAGTCAGAGTTTGTGAGACACTATCCCACTCAGGCAAGGAAGAGGAAAGGGGTTTATCAAGCACAAGGTGGGGGGAAGCGTGTAGAACCTTCATCACACAATTATCATAGAATCACAGAATTATTTGGGTTGGAAGGGACCTTTAAAAGTCATCTAGTCCAAATATTGCAGTTTCCATAATGATGTTCCACAGCTTGTAGGATTTCATGCAAAAAGCTTCTGTCCTCTTCCCAAGGCACTATATGTCCACATTATGCCCTTACAATCTATTTTGCCAGCCTAAGGCACTTGACGTTATAAAACAGGATATTCAAAAGTGAACAGCAAGAAAGAGAGTCTTCATTTTATGTGCTCTTACTTTATTTTACTTCATTCAATTCCAATACCTCAGCCTTTCCCGGTTAGCCAAATCCTCTCCATGAGTTCAATGAGGGCCTTTTGCTCCCTCCCCAAGTTGCTTATAATTTTAATCTTTTTTAAGCTACTCAGTACCAAGATGAAAAACACTCAGTGTTGTATTTTTTGCAAAACTGTGTTCAAGAGGTCCTATACAAAGCACAGTTTATTGGCAAATGAGCAGTTTCTGAAAATTCTACTCTGCAGAATTTTTCCTAAACATTATTAATTGTTTCATTTACAGCAAGAATGTGCTCAGATCCTGGAAAAGGAGTACTGAAGTCAGTAAAACCCACAGTCTGACAAAAACAGAACTGTTTTTCCAACAGAAGAAAATAAGATTGTTTTTCTTCTAGGATGGATTATAAAGAGGTTGCTGTTGGGCTTGCTAACATTCAGAATATGTTGAAGCACACATATGCTTGCTTGGAAGATGAGCTTAGCTGTCTGTGTTTTTTCCACTTGCCTCTACCTACTTCATCTGTCTTTGTGGTGGTTTCGCTCTGTTTTCCCCAAGGCTGCTCAGGACTCTTCCTCGAAGAGCCCTGGTGCCACTTGTGGATTTCCCAAGAAGCTACAGATGGCCAGGCACAGGCATCCACTTGCTTCAGGATCTTCCTGGGATCCCACAGTTCAAGTAGGGGTATGCACCGCTAGAAAAGCAAAAATTACACCTATTTCCATCTCTAAATGGGTTTGGAAACCTGATTGCATGTTACAGGAGAAGAGAGGCTTGATGTCAGATCACTTGACTCCTTCTCCAGTATCCCACTCACTGGAATAGAGCTCTTCTGAGGTCAGTAACATCTGTGAGGAGACCTTAAATCTTAAGGTTTTAAATATATTACAGCTTTCTCCTGGTTAGGTATTGTTATGTATTATTTTGTGCTGTTATTATTCCTGAAAAATGGCCTTGGCACCCTGTTGTCAAGGCTTCCTGCTGTTCATTGGTGTGCAGAAGCCAGTAACTGTATATCTTTGCCTTGCCTGATCCATAAAAGTGTGGATCATAATATCACACTGGAAGAACAGAGGTCAGAATATTTTGTTGAGAAAGGTAACTAAGTGAGTCTCTTAAATAAGTAATGGTTTGTGTTGTTTCCCCCTATGGGCTACACATAGTATGGATGTGCTCTGTCATAGAAAGTGCCATCTAAAAATTAGAAATGGACATCAGTAACCAGTGGTATTTATCTGCCTGGAACTGCAGTTACAAGGCCGCATATAGGACTAGTACAGTTACTGAGAGAATGTGGGGCAATTAATGTTTAAGTAATGTCTACTGAAATTAATAATTACACAATTTTAAAATCATGTTTATATATTGATCCATTTTATGTATGAGTTGAAACTTCTTCTGAGTAAATACAACTAAAATTCAGCCACATTAAGAATCAAAGTTTCTTGCTTTATGGAACTTCTAGAGAATAATTTTTTTTAAACATAAGGCTGCTCTGCTCCCTCCTCTTTTTTGTTTTTTCTTTTATTTAGCAGAGATGAGATTTCTCAAAGTCAGATATATATCTGATTTTGATACTTCATGTCTTTCTTGAATCTAAACTTCTGGTGTGGGAATCCCTGGCCTCTGCAAGGCCAGTGGGGAAAAATCTCTTCATTTTCCCTGGGGTTCAGATTTCATACGATGTCTTCTGCCATGATGCAGCTTTTTAATATAAACAACTAAATGCCTTGTTAAGTAAATGAAGGAGAAGTTAACCAATTATAAAAACTCTATTGCCAACATTAACAATTTTTTATTTTATTTTATTTCAGTATTAGATTACATATGAGAAGCTTATTAAAAGGACATTACATTTGCAAAGTCAATTTCTGGAAAGTTGCTCAGTGCCAGGACCAGGGCTGCATAAACAGATTCAGTCATAAGTAATACTATGTTTTAATGCTGCTTTAACTGAGAAATGTTTATAACTATTGGAATTCCAAGTCCAGTACAATCTTGTTTTATGCAGGCCTATTTCTCTATAGAGGCAACTTTAAAATCTCAAGAATTATTCAAGTACTTGCTGTTTCTAGCCTGAATTTAAATACTTTCCCAGAGTCATGGCTATGCCTCAGTTCCTTGACAAAAAAAAAAAAAAAAAAGATAATGCCATTTTTTTACTGTAATTTTCCTTTCTCTTGTACATGGTTTATTGAAATTGCAAACTGTGTGGCAAGGACTGTATTTTACCTTATAGGTGCAGACTGTCTAGTAAAGTATCCATAATATGGGATACACTTCCAGGTACAACTATAATATAGATGAATGAATAAAGAGCAACTTGTTACAACATCACAGTTCTTCAAGATAAGAAAAATATGCCTAGGACCTCAAGAAATTACCTCCAATTCATACAGCTATGTGGCACGTGTTTAAGGATCTTATGACTATTTAGTGACTTTCCTAGCAGTCACTCGGTATACAACAAACCTGAAGGTCTACGTACTATGTTAATGAACAAGGGTGCTGTCAACATTTGCTGTTAACGGCATTATAAAACCTACTTCAGTGTGAAATCTCATAAGCCAGAGACTTAATCAAAGCAAGTGTACTAAACAACTATTCATTATTTTAATCTGGTTGGAAATATCTCAAATGCCAGTAACGATAGAGTACATGCCTTTTTATCCTAAAATAAATTGTTGGATATTTTGCTGTATTTATCTGCATTTACTTTTGTTAAAAATAGGATTTCCATGCAAAACCTAAAACCAAATTAAAATCCAGGACAGATTCAATGAGTAATTTAATTATCAATGTTCTGTTCAACTAATTGTTTCATAGAGACATTGTGCTTGGTAAGAGGAGACTGCAAACAAATGAGTACACAAATTACAGCGTAAATACATTCTACCAGATCAGCACCTTGCCCAATTTTTGGCAGTTGACTCATATTTTACTCAGAGTGGATCCCTTTGCAAAATATGAGAACCAGAATTAGGCCTGAAACACGTCTCTGAAAATTCGGAAAGGGAAATATTTGTGTTTAATGGACATTTTTGAACTGTTTGTAACACCACTTTTTCTAGAACAGTCCAGAAGAAGAAGAAGATGATAATGACCTGAGAACTTGCCTAGACATAGGGTCTTTCAAGTTCATTTCTCTTTGCACGGTGTCTGAACGAGGATGTAAAGTACCTGAACGGGTCAGGTCCCTGGTCCTTTCTGGGCACATGACTGTGGGCCTAGCTCCTGGCTGGTTTGAGCAGATAAACAAGCAAGCAAAGAGAGTGCTCAAGAGTTAAGGTATCTTTCCTGAGCCACTCTGTGTCTGACAAAATACAGAGTCTGACAAAACCTGTTTGAGGGCATTAGCAGATGGGAGCCTATAAACCATCACTGGAACTGTTTGACCTAATTCTGCCATCAGATGAAAGAACCAAACAAAAGAACAAACTTCCTCTGAGATTGCTGCATTGAAAGCACCAGAGAGTTATGATGGATACACTTCTCGGGGAGAAGGGGAGCCCTGATAAGGCTAGGAGGACCTGTGTGACACAGAAGGAATCCTTCAGCATTTTTACAGCATGAGAAGTGTTGATTTCTTAAGAGTAATATTTCCTGAGAAAGACTTGTCAGGAGCCAATTTTCTGCTTGGTAAAAAGAACAGGAAAAGTTTGAAATTGTCAAAATACCCCATCTGAATTATTTATAAAGTTGTTTTGTTTTTTTTTTTTCTTAAAAAGCAAGCTTTAATTCACACTTTAGACAACTCAAAAGAGAAAGAAAACAATGCAAAGAATCCAAATGTTGGGGGTTTTTTTAAGTACACAGGAAAACACTTTCAATGATATGACTCAGTAGGGTGGGGTTTCTTTTGTTTTCATTCCACAGAAATACTGAGCATTCTTCTTTATTTTAACCCTAGTGAGCTTGGAAAAACATTTGGCCTTATGAATTCTCACAGGATCAGAAAATTCCTCGTCCTAGAAACCTACAGATTAGAAGACAGACAGGCTGAGGATGCTCTGTGGGAGGAGGCAGTGATATTTTTCAGTGTCAGACTTTATTTGTAACAAGGCAGTAGATATGATAACAGGTGTATTTATTGGGCTTTCAGGCAGAGAGAGAGATGTAGATAGATACAGGTAGTTATCACATTATTTTCCAACTTTTACAAAAATGGGATATATTTTATAGAGCTTACTTTACAAATAGCACAGAGAAAATATGGTTCATACCCTGAAGAATTGGGACATTCATTTCAAAACACACTGAAAGGGCAATTTTACATAGAGTAGCTCCAAGAGTTCAATCTCAAAGCAGCCTTGAGTGGTTTTGTTTGCTTGTTTGCACATATTATTGGAAGGGAGGTTTTCATCATCATCTTCTTTCTTAGGCTGGCAGTCACCGACAAAGCTTCACGGAAGAGTTTGTTAGGGGGGATTTGCCTCACGGGGATGCATGGTGGTAAGAAAACAAGGGAGTGAGTACATAAAGGGTTGCACAGCCCTAATCCTTCAATCCTGAAACTAAAAAAAAAGGACTGAAACAAGTTATTTTCTAGGAAGGAGAGAGGAGAGAAGAAGGCAGGACATAGGGCACGCTGCATAGGTGCTAACAGAGGATGCTATTTAGGAGCCAGAAAACTATTTTCATTCTTCTCCTCCTCCCCCACTCTTTACTGGCGTGGCTTTTCATACAACAGTTTTCTCGAACTATAAAATCCCATACTCTTCTTATCCCCAAGAACATTATTTAATCAACTCTTTACAGCATCAAATGCATACATTCCTTCAGTATAATTCAAACAGACATTTTGTAATCCAAAACACACCAGAAATAACGCTGCCTGTTCCCTTGCATTCAGGAGTCATCTATTGTGTAATTATGAAGAAAAACTGCTGGAAACAAATTGAAAAATGTAATAACCGGTTTGCTGCCCACGATTTACATGAAGGGTACCCTGACAGCACAACAGCATTACTAATTATGATGATCCAAATCAAATTCCCTTTGAGGCTGGTCTCTATCTCACTGCACCCAACTGTAAGAGAGATATCTAAGAAAAATCACCTATTACTTGTCACTTCAGAGCAACCGCAGCCAGCATCCTACATTGGGCTAGCGGTATCTCTCTGACAACCTCCCAGACTACACAAATTGTTGGTGAGCACCGCGTTAATTCAGCCTGTCATCAGCTCTCCATTCTACCACTGTAATTCAAAAAGATGGAGTACCTGTGATCTCTTACAGGAAAACACTACTCTGGGAAAACATCTCTCCAGGAGGATGTTACAAACTACCATGCAGTCTCCCTTCTAGATCTGCCGTGATTGACAGGTGTTGTGGCGAGCGTGCGGGAGCCCTCCTGGCTCCAGGGAAACTGAGCCTCTGTACCAAGGTGCGCTCCCGAAATGCGGCAGCAAAGCTTGGCCTGGCACTGGGATGCAATTCAAAACCGCATCAGGCCTGTTGTCAAGGCAGGGAGAGCAGTGACTGTGCACACCAGTTCCCAGCTCTGACATTGTCTCTCAAGACCATTTGCTCCTCAGATTTGTTACTCCAGCTTGTCCTCTGGAGTGCTGCAGGACATAGCCTTTATCCCCTCTCCTCAACATACACACTTTAGGCTCAATTCTCAAGATTTTATTTAGGAATGCTATTCACAGAAGAATATTCTTTTTAAAGAACAAAGGTTGGGAGACTGGACCCAAGATGTTTGTTTCTGATGTAGAGGATTGCTAAGCATGCACAGCACTGCAAACACATTTGCCAGCAGACCATTGTGCACTCAGGGTATGCTCATGCCAAAGTGGCACAAAATTGCCATTATTCTAGAAGAAGACTTTTTTTTTTTCCCTCAGATCATTTCATATCCATACATTTGTTCATATCTATGCAATGCAAAGTAACAGGATGACTAGCATTTGAGGAGAAATACACTATTTTCAGACCAGATACCAGCTGTCAAGTTAGATAGAGAATACTGCATCAGAAATTTTACAGCCCAGTTCACAAAAATTTTATGTGTCTGTAATTCATGGGTTTTTTGTGTGAAATAGTTGTTTGAATATGCCATGCACGGTGTGCCCAATAAGTACATGCATAAAGACCAGTCAAGGATTGTCTTGGGTCAGAGAATGGTCAAATACATTCTAAAAAGAAGAAATACATGGTGGTAAAACACTCCTTATTACACTGGTGAGAATCTGTATGCAAGTTCTTAATGGAGTCTAACTGGATTTCTCTTATGTATTAAAAAACAGGCCACACAGACATAACCACTTTTATTTTTAATTTCATTGACTGCCGCAGAGAGAAGTGAACTGGAACAACCGACAGAAAAGTTAATCAATTTTAGGACTCAGATTTTAGGACCAGATCTTTTTGTTGTCTTTGGGAGTGTCCAGGTCAAAGACTCTCACCTAAAAAGCTTCTCCAGTAAGCCCCAAACACAGTCTAAACTCTGTGGCAAATTTTAGGAAGCTGTTGCTTAAGGTAGCCCATAGTTATTTCTTAGTCAAACTGATAAAGCAGTGGCTGGCACAAAACCAGAGATATCAGCCTCAGAAAACCTCAGTCACTTTCCTTTTTTTTTTGGTGAAAAGTCATTCATGTTATAACACACAAGTATGCAGCAGGCTCTGATCCAGGAAATTATATATTACTTCCGCTGACCTCCAAGGTTAGATGAGTCCTTGAATTCACATCACAAATAGGTTGAACTTAATATCACAAAGACATTTTCAATGCGGTGGACAGGAAGTAAATTAATAATAGAGATTTTATGCTGAATGTGATCTTTTTACTATAACCGTAGCATACACTCAGAGCTACAATAAAAATGCTGTACCAACCTATTTTTTTCATTTGCAACTGAATAATAATAATCTCATCTGAAAAGTAATGGTTCTAACAAAACTGGCTGTAGTGCTAGCAGTCAGCATTTTCGTCTAACAGTTCCCAGAAGCACTGTATTTTGGAGGCAGTTTTTGTAGAATAAGATCAAAAGCACAGAGATATCTTCTGAGTTCTGATAAAGGTAGGGCTAACAGATATTGTGGGTGTTGATCACCTACCAGCTCAGCTTCACTGAAGATAAGACTGTAAGGTTGCATTCAAGTAAACTTGAAACTGGCATCTCAAAAAGCCAGTCAACTTCTTAGGCATCAACATGCCTACATGCATTTTTATTTCAGTCCTTCCAGCATGAAAATACTGGTTTACTAGACTTGTTCAAGTCTCTGTGTCACTGCCATGGGCCAGCCTTTGTCCCCCAGGAACCTTGCTTTTGGCCCAATACCCTTGAATTTTCAGTCGGCTGCTCAGAAAATCAAGCTGCCATTCAACCCTCAGTTGTGGAATTAAGAAACATCAGCACGATTAGAAAATGTTGTATGAAAGACTAAAGGAAACCTATCTGGGAAAGGAAAAGATATGGTTTTTTATTGTAATGTTAGGGTTGCATATCCATAATGACGTTTTTGCTTTTTTAAAGTTTATTTTTAATTTGAGTAGCTGAACAAGACAAAGCAAGACAGCTGGCAATTTGTTAACTTATTCTTGATAGAGATAACTCAGCTCACACGGTCTCAATGTGCAAATGGAGGCTGCTACATGCTCAGACCTGCTGAGCACTGAGAACTGTGGGTCCAGCCCAGCAAACACATTTTTTTCACACAGGAAGAGGAGGCCTACTGACTTCCTTGAGAACGTCCATGTGTTTAAAGTGCTTTCCTGGAGAGCAGCCACAGTGCTTAGCATCTCACAGGAGTAGCATGCTCTTCTCTTCAAGAAGAGAATGACAAACAAAAGCTGCTTAATATGAACCTTAATATTAGCTGGTGTCAAATCGGAGCAGCCTCACTGATAGCAACAGAGCTCTCCTGATCCTTTTTTTTTTACCAGCTGAGGGACTAGTTCATTGCATCAGCCCACTTGATGCCAAAAATCTGCCCATCTCTAAGCTCAGTTAATTGAATGCAGAATGCTCTATGCATTTTCTCTCTCCTTTTTTCTTTCTTTCTTCTTTCTTTTTTTTTTTTTTTTTGGCAAAGTGCCCTTATTATTTTGTATCCTAAAGCATTAGAAGCTAATAAAGAGAGCAAATGGAGAAGGAGATGGAAAAGGAGTTTGTTTGTACTTCACTCTCCATTGGCCCATTATGTTTAAATCCATTATGTAGTTTACCTGATGCTGTGTTCAGAGCGACTGAATGCTGTAGTTCTTTGTAAATCTGACATTTTCTTAACACAATTTAAATTTAAACCCTTTATTAGCCCAAAGAAGGCTGAGCACGAAACAACAGTAGCTCTGGGAGAGTAATTATTTCTGTTCCATTGTCTGGGATGTTAGTGCTTTTGATTAGTTACACTATACAGTACTTAACAGCTAACCAGCCTCACCATGGTTAACAATACATGAGATTTTCCCTGTCCCAGCAGCACTCCAAGTACTCCTGAAATGTTGGCTCTGTCTTCAGTCTTGTTATTCACAAATACCTCTAATTTTCTGGGGTGTGTGTGAAAACTACTGTACTGCCAGCAGCATAGAACACCATGCGGCAGGCTCTGTTGGGAAGGGATCTCTGTAAAATGGATGCATGAAGCTGTGGGTTGTAAGCCATTAAGCTTTCTCAGTACGCTTCTAATGAGCTTATGATAGCCTCACAAAATGACTGTTTTTACTGCAGCCTAGTAAATTACAGTATGTACAAATTAAATCAGTGGGACCCAATGCAAGCTGTTCCTCATCAGGTTCAACACTTCTTTTAAGAAGTGAAAAATTATGACATACTAAAACAGCTATATGTTTCAGTCATGTCATATGCTGGAAGTGTAGTGTACTTAGCTAATTTCTACAATTATCTGTATAACACTTCTCATTGTGTCCCGCAGAAACCAAGTACTTCCTCTCTTGTGCTGTTCCTTCATGTTTCAAAATCGGTGTTGTAATGCATGTGAATAATAAATTTGTCTCAGCTGTTAAAAGTTAAATGCCAACAAAATAGCTCTCTGGGGCCTTGATCCTTCTCCCATAGAGGCCAGTGGCAAAATCCCAACTGATTTTTTTTGATCACTTGTAACCTTCTGCATTACATTAAAACCACTTTTCATATATTACCTCCTTGGCAGTCAGAAGGCACCATTAATGCTCATAGATGTTATTTCTACATCTTCACATATTGCCTCAATTCTTTCCTCTACTAGTTTTATTTTGGTGTGACCTGAGTGGATTAATTCCTGGTGTTCATCACTCCAAGTGACACCACTATGAAAGAGACCTTTTGGGGAATTGGTATATATATTACATGAAAACATGTCTCTCTCTTTCTCCAGTTTGCTCTCTACTTCTCTTTTAATACTGTGGCATCTGAACAATATTAATTGCAGTTTGCTAAACAGTCTGAACTGTTTTAAAATTACTACTTAAGCACCACTGGAACTGGAATTGACTTGGCCCCACTGAACCCAGTAGGGTCATGACAATTTACCTCACCTGAAGACAGCTTTGTGTATATTTTAACAGATCAGTCCATGGCATCAAGACGTAAATTCCTCAGAAAGTGTCTTAAGGTAGGTGGTGACATTAATACTCTATAAACATAATGCACGGTCTTTAAGACTGTGCAGAAAGCATTCTGCAAGATGACTTTTACTACAGGGGCTTGAGGCTGGGCAATAACCACCAGATGTCCTGCAGGAGGTGGTACAGCACAGACAAGCTGGTGATTCAGAAAGGTTTTCCAAAGGGCGGTCCTCAGAAGCATTTCCCAGGCCCTGGGGCTGGGTCTGTGCTTCAGCTCTGTCCCAGTGTACGCAGGGAGGCAGACTGGCTGCAGAGCTTCTCATTGCTCCCCCCTTCCACATCATGCTCTGGCTTCAGAAGGGGTCTTCCATCTGGTCACTCCTTAGCGCTCCCAGCTCTGCTGCAGTTTAGCTGGATGGCTGTGTATGGACAGGGCAGAGGGAAACTAGGTGAGTTTCTAGCAGAAGCATCATCCTCAGGAAGTCCTCTGTGTGTGCCCAGATCCCTATTGAAGGTTACGAAAATCAGCAAATATCCCCAAAGCTTAAAGTTCTACAGGTGTCGATGACCATTTTTAATGGCAGCATGAGGGGATGAGGCTGTGGAACAAGGGCAGCATTAACAACTTCAAGCATGTGACAGGCAGTAACAGATCCCTTTACGCACCTGAAGTCATGAAATTTCAACACTCATAAAAACAATAATTCTTTTTGCCTTCCAGTGTTCAAGTCTTCCGCTTCCCATTTTCAAGCTTTCCCTAAAATCTCCAGTTAGAACTCACCTTTAAAAAGCTGACGTAGTCTTCCTATTCAAGCATCAAGAAAAACAACAAACACCACAAGTTACACAAATTATCCTTAAACCTGTCTGAAATGAAAATCAAAATACGTTTGAAAGAGAGCGCAACTAGACTGTGAATGCTTAATTAAAGCAATACTGACTGCAATGAAAGGGAAAGATAAAATGAAAATGGATGTTACATTGCCATGTCCCCACAATGCTCAAAATTAAAACATGCATGCCAAGCAAGAAAATAATTTAATTCTGTAAAAATACCAAACAAAACAAAGCCCAACTAATTCTAATAATGTATAAAAAGCTAAATTAACTAGTGAAATGAAGATCAACTTCGGGTGATTTTATAAGCAGTTAGGGAAACTTGGCATAATATCACTTCCCCCCCTGTTGAAATGACAGCAGCTTTGAGCAACTGTATTGCAAATGGCAGCAGTATTTGGAGCAGCCTCCTAGCATCAACAGTATTAAGACAGTAGGATATATTAGGTTTGTTAATTTTTCATTTGCATATTGGTCTGAATACAAGTAACAATATTGGCATATCGACTACTGCATGACTATTGTATTCAGCTACATGCAGAAAATAAGGTAGTTTCCTCATTTTGTTCGTACATATATCTATCTCCCCACTACTGGGCTGTGCCTGTCATTAATTGACCTCTGAGCGATCCTGTCCACCACCACATATAATAGGAAGTTAGGTAGTTATAAATAGATAATTCAGCCTGCCCACCTGCCTTCCTGACTTTTTCTTCCTTTCTTTCTTACCTTCTTTCCTTTCCTTTTCTCCTTCCTTCCTTCCTTCTTTCCCTTCTCAGCTATGTTTTAAAACCTGACATCATATACCATGCATATGTGAAACATCAGAGATGATTAGTACAGACAGGAGATCGGAAAACCATGAAGCACTTTTGATACCCTGATAGGAAGTGACTCTTCCTGGTTGTTGATTTATTGATGCTGACAACATTAGTTTTTTTCTCATTTTTAAAAAACCGAGAGTACCTTGGTACTTGGAAAAATACTGAAGCCAAGTAAATAATGGAAAAAACCCACCTCTGTAGATTGAATGTCCCTGCTCCTGAAAGCACCTGCATTTGTAGCTTAAAGAAAAAAAAGCAAAAGAGAAAAAAGAAAAGGTTAGAAATGAAAGGCTTTCAGAGATGCTTCTTTACAAGCATCCAATATAATTTTCAGATGCTTACAAAGATCCAGCCCAGAAGCTATTTTGTTTCTTTAGAACCAGAGCCAGTATTATTCAACCTCTGTCAAGTCAAGGTCTGGGAATAACACCACCTTTTCAAAAGCTGTCTTCCAATAGCCATACACCAATAAACTGTCTAATGAGGGCATTTGACTTTAAAGTGTCCGGAGAAGGCTGAACACATGAAGTAGTAATTTTAAAGGTGAAAGTTTCTTAGATATTTTCTTTTAAAGGGCATAAGATAATTGCCTTTTTTTTTTTACTAGCCCTTTAAAAATCACTTGCAGACCTGTTTTAAGTCCTCTTAACACACAAAAAGATGCAACTTATGTGTCAGTGGATTGTGAAAGCCACCAAGAAACCAGAAGAGTTCCACACCCCCAGTTTACTCTGGAAATCAAGGCATTCATGTTAACAACAAAGACACAAGAGTTATGTTATCTTAGCCTATAAAAAAAGACTAAGAATGAATGTTGTGAATTAAAGGATTAAAGGAAAAAAATCCAATAAAATGGACGCCCCCAAGATTTCCCAGCATTTAAGCCAAACATATGATTTTTGAGCACTTAAACTTGCTCACAGACAGAGAAGTTGAGAAGCATGCATGTTTTCAAAGGGACTTGCTCTGGCTTCACGTTGGTGACTACACATGCCTTCCCCCTGTTTCACCTCTGGTGGGCTCGAGGCCTCAGGCTTTGACCAAACCAGCAAATTAAGGAGTTCCTGAGCACTGGAGTGCAGTGAATATTGCTGAATTTTTAGCGTCCTGGCACTGCTTTGGCGCTGGTCAACTGAGCAGTCTCCCAAACAGTTCTCAGACACATCCCGGGAGTTAGCATGTTCAGGGCAGCTTGCATGCACCCTGCTCTGGATAGAAAGAGATTTGCACAGTGTGGAGGTAAGCCTTTGAACAGGCAGGCCTTTGAATAGTACAGAGGCAGCCAGCTGGCCTCCTTGAGAAAAAATATTTGATTTAGTATCATAGACAGACACTGTGAATAGCTGCCATATACTCAGGCTTGGATGCAGCACCAGTTCACCAGCTCTTTGGACCTCATGTGTCTAATGGGTAGAAGAACTGTAAGAGACATCACAGCAAAGTATATTGTCTGTCTAGGTTTCCATGATACTGTCCATAAGGCATTTCTAATGATAATAAACATTTCACATTTTTGTGTTTAGGTGCCTGATGAACATGTCCAGATATTTAGCATAGCTGAGGGACCCAGATAAAGGCCATGTTTACTCAAGCACATTTATATTCTTTATGTAGTTATTGTATAGCCTGATTCTGTGGACAGCTACAGCAGCAAAGTTCTAAGCTCTCCTGATTCTTCCAAAACATTTTCCCTAAAGCTGAAAGCCAAGAGAAATTTCTGGTGTGTTTTCTACCTTGCTGCTAAAGAATCCAGAAGAAATTCCATTGAAATCAGTGGCTGAAATCCAGTTGCCTCCACCGGGTTGATGATTTTGTGCACACAGCCAAAGCCACTGAGAGCGCCAGATTCTCAGCTGGTGTCCATTGACTTTCATGGAGATAGGCCAGGTCACATCAGCTGGGGATTTTGCCAGAGATGTTGACAAAAAGGCACAGATGAAACGAGTCAGCTATGCAAGGCTTATAGTTAACTTGGCACATCTAAAAGTAGCCGAAGCACCACTACAAGGAAAAACATTTACTTCAATGTACAACAGGGAAAGAAAGTATATTCAGAAGACGAATGTTTCTAACCCTCTTAGAAACTGTAATCATATCTGGCTGAGATTTCCCCACGTGGAAGCCATAGTGAGGACAACTTAGTTCTGTCCTAAAAGGCTGTCTTTAAATTGCCCCCTTCTTTCTTCTCTAAGATTAATAACCATAGCAGCCAAACCAAGCAAACCATTCACTGTTTGAGCAAACCACACTCAGTAGACCACTTCAGTGATAAGAACCTCAGATCCCAAACTATGGCTTATGACTTCTTGTTGGCTGCTGGGGAGTGGAGCAGAGCCCTGGGGCTCCCTGCCCGCCTTTGTCCTGAGAGTTCCAGCTGCAGAGCTCCCATGTACACCATTTCTCTATGTTTAGCCTAACAAATGAAGCCTTGAAATGAAGTAGACAAAATCCATGGGCAAGATAGGTAATAGGTGGTCAGGTGAACTTGCAGGTGAAGAGCTCGTGTAGGCTTGAACCAACTGCCTTTGTCCCAGTTCTGTTTCCTGATTGGTGTTTCTGGTAACATGGGTAGTGATGCTATCATGAGACCTAATCCTTCAGCTCTTTTGTAGCAGCTACTTACTCTTTTCCCTCTAAAATGACTGCTATACAAAACGTATCAATGAATAGCAGAAAAAGATCTGATAGTCTGTAATGAATTATGTCCAGAGAAAATAATCCTATATTTTTGAGAGAAAAAAAAAAAAGTACATTAGTGACAAATTGGGTAAAAAAGTGCACTACAATTTTATATTGAATGTACATACAAACCTGACTATGGTATAAAATTTTGCAAACTATAAGCGTACATAAATCTGATTTTGCATTGATCCTTTTCAAATGAAGACAAACTGAAAATTGCACAGGATAAAACCAGTCATACTATGGAGCATATGACAGCCTACATGTTGGGAGTGGGAAGGGAACTTTTCTGAAAGTAAAAACTGACTGCGGCATAATTTCTGGAAGTTTCTAGTGAGACAGATGATACTCACAACTGTTGGAAACACAGCAGTGGAGAGAATGGATATTGGTCTCATCCAAAGTGGTATGCACTTAGGTCTTGAGAAGCTTAACGTAAAGAAAAAATATATCCTTGCACTGCTTTGTCTTTTATCAGTGAAATGGTGGTTGTTAATAGTCTAACCATTTAATATACTGCTCTTTTTATTACTGCATATTTAATGAAACATAAATCATTAAAATTACCCTTCAGTGCAAACAGGGAGGAAGGACTTGGAAGTGCCATGCCATGTGATCCATGGGACTGGGCTGAGGCATTTACTTCCCTCTCCTTTTCCAGTCATTAGTATCTGATGTTGCTTATGGATTAAGTGGAGATCCTGCTATAAACAAAAAGTAGCTTTATATAAAGGTGCCTCTGCTACAAATTACTATTGGAGACAAGCTAGTCCTGTTAAAAGTACAAGTAGTGTTTTATTGTGTTGAACCTTCAATACCCTCAAAGAGCTAATAAATAGAACATTAGTACTAAGTCTATTTAACCCCCCTCGCCCCCTTCGTGCTCCATGTACTATGATGTACTACTTAGGCTTTAATGTGGGTCTTTCACAGATATTTTCCCCTTTGTGTCTGTTCTTCCCAAACTTGCATTAAAGCTGTGTCATTAGGAACTACATGACAGTTCATGATACACAAAATTAATCTGCCGATTCTCCCTGCCAGAGAGCTAAAGAAGGAATCAGGAGCCACAAGCATGTATTTGAAGTGTACCCTTGGATAATGGTTTGTGATCATTCTTGAACTTGGCATAATGTATATATTCAACACTTCTAAAAGCCTGTAGTCACCCTTCTAGGCAGCCAAAATATAGATTCATGTGCTCAGTTTAAGGACATGTGTTTTTTTCAAGTTCACATCAACAATTGGTTGTAGAATATATCAGAAGTCAAAAAAGCATTGAACTTTGTAGATTTTAATATGGGCTATATAGATTTTTTTTTCTCTCCAAAGATACTTGTATAAACCTGCACAGTGGTTTGAACAGATGAAATATTCTCTGTGTATAATATTTTTGAGGGATCCACTCACCCACCTAGTTTAGCTTGACTTTAGTTATAGCCTTTCTCCATTGTGTTGTTCACTTAATTTGAAAACCAATTAATTTTTTAAGAAGTGAATATCAAAGCTCACTAGAAGAGAAAGTCATCCCCCGCAAAAATTGGCCTCCACTACTGTCAAATGTCTTTGGAAAATATGCTGTTCTGAGTCCTCTTAGTTTGGCAATAATCATACAGCAGCCATCTTCAATCAAAACTTAAAGAATAAACAGAAATGTTGATCCTTCCCAACCTTTCTCTCTAATTTTTTTTTTTTTGTTTGCCTTTTTTAAAGATTATAGTGATAGGACAAGGGGTAATGGTTTTAAACTAGAAGAGGGTAGATTCAAACTAGATATAAGGAAGACATTTTTTACAATAAGGGTGGTGAAACACTGGAATGGATTGCCCAGAGAGGTGGTAGATGCCCCATCCCTGGAAACACTAAAGGTCAGGCTGGATGTGGCTCTGAGCAACCTGGTCCCGTTGAAGATGCCCCTGCTCATTGTGAGGGGGGGTGGTCTAGATGATCTTTAAAGGTCCCTTCCAACCCAAACTTTTCTATGATTCTATTCTATGATTCTATTCTATGATTCTATTATTGTTACGTATGATGAATTTAACCTGTAATCTAAATAAACCGTGAAATAACCAAGCCACCCATAGCCCATGATACTCATATTGCTTGTGAGGATTCTTAGTAATGCTTTATACTTTCTGAGAAATATGTAAGTAAAAATATGGGCTGATGTGAACTACTGAGATCATAAAATTATTGCAGAACAACAATCCCTCTTAGCTTCAATTATTTGGCATGCTACCAATCTCAGAAACCTCAATTTTTTAACAGCAAGACAATGCTTTGCAGTGGTCAAAGTATTAGGCTAAGAAGCAAGAATCACCAACTTTTCTGGGTAGCTCTGAAGCTGACTCTTTCCTTTAGGAACACACTTAGCCTCTTTATAACATTTTCGCCATATCTGATACTGATTTCATGTTGATTTCCCAGCAGTGTAATTCCATTCACTTCTGTAGAAGGCTTCATGATTTACACCAGCATAAATGAAAATACAATCAGGTTCCTCATTTTAAAGATGGAAATCATGGTTATCATTCTCCCTTTGGGTAATGTAAGAATTAATTAGTACTAGTCTGTGCTCATGAAGTGTTTTAAAAAAAATATAGTGGTAACTATGATAAATATTATTCCTTTTGTGCTGAAACTTCATGCTGACTTGCAAAAATGTTTCTAAGTTAGATCAATGTAGCAGTAATTTGAGAAGGTGAAGGTCTAACTTCTTGATAATGGAGATTTACAACCTTGTGAGATTTTCCGGCCTTGAAATAGTATTAATTACAGTAATTCATTCTTTACATCATACACATTCCTTCTTCCTCTTTAAGGAGTTAATAATAAACCTATTTTAAAATTTTGAAATACTGAATAAGAAATAACCTTATACCTTAAGGTAACCTCCTCTTCCTGAATTCAAAGGTAGTTTTTATTCCATTCTGGCAAAGTAAAGAGGCCTACAATTGTGAATTATCAATGCCTGCATCCATTTTAAAGTCTCTTTAGAAAGGAGATAAAAGAGGCCTTGTTGTAAATGACAATTAGATCTACCATCTATATAAGATAAGATTGTAACGTTTATCAAGTGGTAGTAATCTTACAGAGAAAAAAGAAAGCAATTAAAAATTTTGAAAAGAAATAGTTAAAATAGACACAGTTGTTATCAATGAATTTGCCATGTTCCTTTAAAGAAAGAATGGTCTCGGTACATAAAATTGGAAGTGGGGTGAGCTGAGAACATGAAAACCTATCAGGATGGCACACAAAATACTGAAAATAAGGGCTTTTACTGCAAGGGGTCTTTAAAAGGATTTTAAACCTGACTATCCCAATGTAACATAACTGTTCCATACTGCAAGTAAATATTAGAAGTCATGAAGGACAATGCACAACAAACTTGGTGCTGTTCAAACAAGATTGCAAACAAGCCATAAACACCTGCAGATTACCTGCTCAAAATGAAACTCGGCCCAGTACAGAAAATTCATCTGCCCACTTTAATTAACTTTTTCCTAAGTTAAACCAATCAGAGAAGCAATATGCAACTGTGCATGAGGAACATGCTAGAAGCAATGAATATTTTAATGTAAAGCCTTGTAGGAGTCAGATAAACAGAAATGACCGGTTTGCATAAAGACTTTGGAAACTATAGGGTTTGCTTGTAAACAATCCAGTTCTGATATGCTCCTTTTTGTCAGCTTGTGCCTGGTTATGTCCCTTATGTTTATGAAAGACACCTCTTTCTTGCATAACCAAAATAGACATCTGAAAGAAATAAACTGAGCTTTGATATTGTTTGGACCAATACAGAAAGTTTGTATTCAATTGTCTGGCTTCTGTTCAGCAAACTGCCACCTGAGGATCAGACAGGTGCCATTTTTTCAAGTCTGCCCTTATGAAATGGGAACCTCACATACCCCTGCAGCTTTATATTAGTCAGTGTTCTGCATATGTCTCATGAAGATTTGTATCCACGGATGGATCTCAGGCCAGGATTCATGCTCTGAGCTACATCCTGCAAAGTTCCCAAGTTATGAGCCATTCATCGCGTGTCGGTGGAGGGCTATAAAGGCAAATGCTGAATCCTTTCCTGGTTTCTGTGTCACTGAAAGAAGCTAGAGCACAGCTGTGTAGTTTGGCTTGTTTCTCAGCTGAATGAAGCTAGAACGCTGGACCTGGACTTTATAGTATATAAACTGGTTTACATATCAATCATCTCGTTCATATTAAGTTCATATTTTTTGCAACATTTTTTAGTTTAAAAGGTCGTGCAGATTTTTGTATGATTCATTATCTAAGGTATGCTTTAAACAAAATTATTTTACATTTTGCAGACATGCCTACAAAAACATTATATTGATCCATAAACAGACTTCATATATAAATGAAATTGGTTCTCTCAAGCAACACGTATATGTCTATCACAAGTGGGATTTAAGTTGGATTGGGATGGATTTCTTTCATGTGCACTGATAAGCTCGGGCACTAATGCAGCCTGAACGTTTAATAGAGTGCACAGACAATGAAAAGATGTGCAAAACCAGTTCCTGTGTTATGCCTGAACCTTGATCCAGTTTATTCAAGGAACTCCTCCTCTGTTTGCATCCTGCCAATAAGAAAGAAACAAATCACTCCACTAATAAGGTACAGCAACGTGAGGAAATCAAACATCATCCCCCGCACTGTGGGAACAGTTCTATAGAAGACAGACTCATGAAAGAAAGAATAAAAATTCCACCAACACTCAGAAAACGGAATGTGGTTTTGACCCCACTGAGGATAGGCACAGGCTTTGCATTTTTTATTCCAATTTCATGGAGTATTTCTGTTATATAACTGATTTTTTTGGCTCCAAATTGAAAAGCAAATATATAAGATAAAAATAAAATACTGATATGTCTACATTTTGTTAATTACACTTTTTTTTCCCAGGAAATGTTTAGCTGAAAAAACCCCATTTTAGTTACAAAATACCATCATAGAGCCTTATAAGGAAGGTAATTCACAAGTTGAATGCTTATGTTTTCTTCCATGGTAAAGTTCATCATCTGGACTATATCTCTCACCAGCCACTTTTTATGGTTGGGAATGGAATAGTGTAGGTATCAGAACTTGTGACTACAGGTTACCCACAGCCACCAAAATCAAGCACCTGAGATGCTGCAGTAGAGAGATATCTTAAATCCTAGTGTCTCTGAGATAAAACTGTATGTCAGCAGGGAGTTTTTACTGTTAGAATCTAGGTCTGTATACCTGTAATAGCAAACTACATGGATATTTTGGAAGTTATCGACAGACCCTCTGCTGTTCTGTACCGTACTGTCACCAGGGCTCTGCCTGTTGCTGGGAAGGCACTTAGGTGATTAGGAAACTTGCACATTCTTTCAGGGCTGTCGCATATGGATTTCGTCATATAAGAGAACAAACTCACCATCACCTATGGCTGGCAGGACAAGTAAGACAGAAGACAAGCAAGAGAGAGTGGCAGATCTATGAAATAAGAAAAATTCAATAGAATATTGTGTTAAACCACAAAATAATATATATCTTTAAGAACGGGCCATAAACCTCCTCTGAGTTGCTGAATGCAATTATTCATTATTGTTGTTATTATTATCACTTACCCTGTTCTTAAGATGATAAAATTTTATTAAATGGTAGTTCAATCTTTATTAGTAGGTATTTAATTAAGTGAACAGATTTATTGCACACATTTTTATTAATTGACCTGTGTCAGGTAACTATAAGGAAAAGGCAGATTTAATATACAGCTCTTTAGCTTTTAAATGTCAGCAATAGAATGATACAGCACTACAACACTTAGCAATTTTCTTATTAACTTCTATACTGAACTCTACCCTAGCCCATAAATAAAACAGGAGAATTGAGTTGAACAGTATTATCAAAATGAGTAAGGATAAAAACTAAGAATAGGAAAGAAAAAGAAGAAAAAGCAAACAAATTAAAATAACATGATACACTGATTTATATGGCATGTTAATCATCTATTATTTATCCTAAGTGCTTTTTGAGTTCTCATCTAATTTCAGTATAGCATCACAGATAGACTGTAGTCACCTTTTCCTGAATGTTAATAATTGATAAGCAATATTTAGCTTGCAAATAGGAAGCTGATGCATACTCTTTGGAAAGCCATGCATTGCGACGGCTTCTCCCCTTGGGTGAAATCTGCTCCATCTGCATAAAATCATTCTAAGCAGAATCCTTCCAACCAGTATCTACAGTCCTCACAGCTGATCCTTCTATTTTGTTCCTGGCTTACCTTCTTCGCAGTTTTTGACACCCACTTACAGAAAAAGAGTCTTTTTTCTGTGCACATTGCTGTTCTGGCTCATCTTTCTTGCTTCCAAGGCCCTAGACAGACACTGAACGTTGCAAAGGAGAGCATGCTGGATGTTTACACTAGGATAAACTTCACTACAAGTGCCCATGAAAAAGGATGCCCATAGCACTGCCTATTATTCTGGGAATCGCACTGGAAATTTCTGATGAGGATTCTGGAGTGTCTAATGAGGAGAACTTGGAGTCAGAAAAGAACTCTGCAGATTCACATCAGCTGAGAGTACACCCGGTGAGATTAGGCAATGCAGGGTGAATATTCACACTGTGTAGATGTGAGCAGTACATTTTATGCTTACATTTCCCTTTACAAAGTCACAGTTCCTTGACAACGAAAATGCAGTACATTATAACTTCTGTGTTTCTCATGAGACAAATTTTCACACTTTTGACAGACTGGATTTCATTAATTTTCACCTTTCCACTCAGAGGTGGTTTTGGTTTTTTTGCTATCATATTCTGGATATCAAGGAAAGTATAATTGCAAAAGTCTTTATAATAATTTATCATGGTTACCTGCTGCTAAAGTTCTAGATAATTATATGGCTAGTTCTGTCCTAGCTATATTTCAACAACTATATGGACAAAAATCACTCCCAGGAATAAAATTTGTAATGCACCAAAACTTTCTGACTTCCCAGCTGAGCTATAATGATTTATGCTACTGAATTCCACTTGTGATACCTGTATACTAGCAAATGTTTTTGATTTAATTCAATTTTCCCTATGTGACAATGACTACTTAGCTTTACACTTTTGCTCTCTTCTTCTAAGTCTTTTGATTCATCTGACTTGTTGGCAAAAATGTATACAGATTTTGTTTATATCTCTCTGCGAAGAACAAACTCTTGATTATAATTTTTTTTTTCTTTGTGTGTGGATTTACCGTTAGATCTTTCCTTGTTTTAATTCAGTCATACATTTACTGACATTTACTGGCATACTGGCAATACATAGATTAGCTGGCAAATATATTAATACTATGTATTTTTTGCAGAAAAGGGGAATGGTTCCCTAATTCTGAAGCAGTTGCCTCAATTTAGGAAGCTTATTTTGATATTTTACTGACACCATTCGAATGCCTATCAATTAGTCTTTCGTCACAGTTGCTCTTACTAAATAGTCAGCATCTTTAGTAATTATGTGTCCAAACCATTTGATTCAAAATGTTCATTGTTGCCTCCAAATATGAAAATAACATAATTTCCCAACACTTGAACTGCTATTACAGTGGACCAAAACCAGCTTAATTTGGTTGTATAAATATTCCCATTCAAATAATTTTATCAGTAATAGCTGCAAACGAACCATGAAATTTAGCTGTTTTCTAGTCAAGTATAATCTAGAGGATATCTTGTGTAGCTTTAGATGTTGATACAGAATTTTCTGATCTAGTTTGTTAAGTTGATACAGAATGTACATGCCAACTTGACAAAAGTATTTGGAGTTGATTCCTATTAATTAATTAATTAATACAGATTCAGATTAGGGCAGGAAATGTCACCCAGCTCTGTGGAGACTCAGAATGGTTGCCAGAGGACTTAAATGCTTTCTTTTTTCCACGCAGACTCTTAAAAAGTTTATTTGAGTTTTATAAAATAATTGATTAAAAAGTTGAAAGGTAATAATGAGAAATAATAGAGTATTCTAGGACACATAAAAAATCTAATTACTATTTCTGAGCAAACAGTTAATAAAAGTGGTTTGTTCTTTTAAATTTTATGGAGCTTAGTAAGGATGTAATTCATTGATCATGTATTTTTGGTCTCATTTATATATCAAAATACAATATCTGCTGTTTACAAATTTATATATGCCAGTAATTGCTACACATAATAACAACCAAAATACCATAATATGTACAATTTGATTATACAAATTTGATTAATTCTCATAAACAGATGGATGGTAGAGCAGGGGAAGCCAGAACTTGTCACTGTCAAAACAACAATACAGCTTGAATCAATTTCTTCAAGAGGTATTAACTTCAATTACAATATTAAAGGAAGTTACTTTAGCATTATTTTTATGGTCTACCATAGGATGCTTTTTTATTAGTGTCATCATGGATTATTAACAGACCAAATCTGCATGAGGAAAACCAGCCCTCTTCATGACGTTTCTACATTTCTGGTATTTTACACATAATCTATGTTAAAACAACTTTACCAAGGCTTTAAGTCTTGCCTCTTTACATTAAGAAATGCCACTGTTACAGTGGCCTGGGCAGCCTCGGTTCAGTTCCTGGTGTTATTAGTTGTCTTCATTAACATATCCCATATTGCGTTCCATGACCAACCACTACCTGAGCTTTCCACGAGACCCTTGCCCCCTTCTGTACATAGGCTGGACAGTACTCATTTAATGAGTAGGCGTTCAATATTTGTTTATTTGTCTGTTTGTTTTTCACTTTTCACTTTATGGCCCTAGGCTATGTCTATACTGAACAAACCGAGCACTAAGAAATAATTATCCTTTCCTTTGCGAGCATTACTATAGCAATCTTTCCTGTACCATTGAAATACCTCACAAATATGAATCCATTTATCTGCACAAAAGCCCTGTTCAGCAGAGACAGGTTATGCAACAAGCAGTTTACAGATGGGAATTTGAGGCACACAAGGTTAAAGTCAACAGTTTGACTTAAATTTGGACTAATTTTCAAATGACCTGTTTTTCATAACACATAACAACACGTAGAACCGTACACACCTGGTCACAGCTTCTGTCAACTTCATTCATGGGTGTGAGTAAAACACAGATCTTGAAGCAAATATTTGCATTGGAGAGGTCAGATTTCTGGCATCCACATGCAGCTCCTGAGATTTCAGAAAGACAGGTCTGAAAGGGAGGTTCATACAGGGGGCAGATGGTTCTTGCTTCTTGAGAGTGTGGCTGAGCAAAAGAAAGAGGCATAACTCTAGTAGAAGGTCTCCAAATGACAGGGAGGGCTCAGCTCACCAAGAGAGTGATCAACATGGAGATTGGCGTGACAGGGTGAAGAACGGGGTAATGTCAATGAAAGCCAGAAATTGAATGGAGGCAAAATGACATCAAATGGCTCAGCACACATACCCTAAAAATCAGACAAAAAGCATGAGATGTGTGAGAAACAACCGCAGTCCCAACTTTGCAGCTACTCAAGATGGAAAAGGAATAAACATTCCTGTGTGTGTAGGAGAGCAAGGAGGAGAGAGGCTGCCATGTGACTTTAGGTGATCCAGACTCTCAAGACAGAAATTTCAGAAGACTGCCAGGCAATTATGTTATTTCAATTTAATTTAAGCATTTTCTATTGCAACAGATGGGTAGAGCTGTCTCATTTATGTATTTATATTATGTTGTGTTAAAAAGGTCATGCAGGGGATCAGGAAAGTGTTATGTTTACCTTGTCTTAGCTACCACACTTTATGAAATATTCTTTTCTCCTGGAAAGCAGGAGAAAGAGAAAGATTACTCCCACAGTAGCCCAAATGAGCATGATAGGTTATGGAAAACTTTCTGGAGTGTAGAGTGGAGCATGTAGTGACATAGGGAAAATGGGAGACTCCAAAAAAGTGTCCTGTCCAACAAGGGAAGCGGTCCCAAGTTAGGTCTTAGGAATGTCAGGTAAGACACTTTCCTGAAAAGTCATAAGGAAGGTCTGTAGTGAGAGAGACCGGAGTTTTCCTTGAACTAAAAAGATGCTGAAGGTTAGACTTACAAGACAGTATGGAAAAAAGGTATAAACACTGCAAAGACAGAGTGGTTGATCTGTTTCCAAACATCTTGGTTAATCTGTCTCACTCAGTGCTTCTGAGGCTTCCCCTATTTAGTGAGTTATCTTGCTGTAGTTTGATTGGTTTTGTTGTTCTTTAATTAAAACATTAGCTTTAGAAATTGGATGTCATTAGTGGTTTTTGGCATGTTCGCAACAAAAAATGAGAAGAGGGGAAAGTGGTTTCACTTGGCCAAAGCTGGTCCCTTGGAGCAGGCTGCAATGTCATCCTCCCCAGCCTGATGTGAGTAATACCAGGCTAGAAAACTCTGCTGAAGTGCACAGTGATGCTGCAGTAAATGCACCTTTCAAATAGGAGAGCCACAAACCAACAGATAGTTCAGTTTACCTTTCATGGTGACTGATACCCTGGAGGTCTGGGCATGGCTGCAGAGCAGTGTGTATTGGGAACTAATTTTTTGTTGTATGTCATATTCTAGTAGAGTATTCTAAGAGAGTTTAATCTCATATAAGGAGATAGGCTAAGGAAAGGTAAAAAGGGCTTATCTTGTAACAGAATTTATTATGCACAATACAGATTCCCACACACCAACTAGTAACTGGTTATGGTCTTGCAGCGTAAGAAGGAGAAACACAGGAGAAGACATCTGGGAACAACACAAAATTGTGATGACTCCTTGGTACTAGCAGGATGGCAAACTACCTAACACTAAAGAAGGTAGGTGTTGGTCCATTGTGTATCTGAGGACTTCAGATGGGCTACAGCCAGACACAGAGAAACTGAGAACCAGTAAGGAAATACCAAGCCCATGAAGGCTTGCAATTGTTAGTAGAGGCTGACTATCTTAGCAACTTACAGCCACCAAATGATGAGGCATGGGGAAAGAGGGAATTCTAAGAATGGACTTTGGAAAAGGAGAGATAATCATAAGCAAGGCAACAATCCTGAAGTCTTAAGGCTGGGCAGAACTAAGCACAGCTATGTTGCAGTAGATTAAATTGGACACTGACTGATGTAGGCATTGAGGAGGCTGTATTCAGATGGGTCGTACTGAGCATGTAAGTGGATCTGAAAAGTTGTCTTTCACTGCTCCAAACCTGCATGCACAGTTTGTCTTGCAGGCCATCATAAGGCATTGATCTGTAAGCTAACAAATACTACCCCAACAATAAATGAAATCATCTTTATTACAGTCAAAGCCTTTTTTTGACTCTCTTACCACCTGAGTCGTTGTCAGTGCTGGGATCTTGCAGAGACACTTCTGACTAGAGGAGAAATCAGAACTGCAGGACTAGTGTTTGCTTTATATATGTTGTTTTCCTTTATTTTTATGAAACAGCCATTAAAGCAAGTACAATGCCAATATGACACAAGAAAGTGCTATCATTTCAGAGCCCAATGCCAGGTGTCCAGAAAGCAACTTTTCTTTAATAAGTGGCTCTATTTAGAGAACTGTCTGAAATATTTTATTCCAAAAGCCCTTTTAAGAAATTACCTCAAACCCCACCCCCACCCTAACCCAACCCTCAAGCCCCTGGAAAATGCAGCATTTCCTCAAAGCCAATATGTTATTCACAGACACAAAAAAATGTTTGGTGGCTATGTATAATGATGCCATCCAGTAATACTTGCTTTAAAAACATATTTCCAGCAGAGACACAACTCCTAAAGAACAGGCAATTTAGTCACATATCTCAAACTGAATGTACAATTTTTTTCTTACACAGTCTTCCATCTTAAGCTTTATTTTGAAGGTAGCAAACTGATTTAATTTGAAAGACATTAATTAATATTTTGTAGAATTTCACAAATCTTGAGAAGAATTGGAAAAGGTTCTCTGGTGTTTGACCAGTTTATTACTTCACTGCATGCTCCAGTCTCCTTCTTACCAGCAAGCTTCTCAAATTGTTCCATTCTTTCTGTGTTTATAGGATTTTAGTACTCAAGTTTGGATATGGAGCACTTGATTTTCTTGATTGCTAGGTTTTTGTGATTCTTACCACAAGTCAGCATTATCTGATTTGACTAACATAATCTTTATCTTGGAATCTCAACACTATTGTCAGGTCTCAGAGGAGCTCAAATTTGGACCTTTGGACTATGTGATGAGGCTTTTTTATTATGCTCAAAAATCTATTTGAACAAGTTTTGATCAAAAAGCATCACATCGTCCAATTCTACACCTTCTATTCCAGCAAGAGTACAATGGCTTCTGTTTTCTAATTTTCTGGCTTTGTTCAACATAAAAAAATCAACACTCTGTCTCAGTTCATAGATCTCTTTGTTTCAGCTTCCCTTTCTTCAGAGTTGCTTATTCCTTCCTCTGTTGCATGCACACGTTTGGTTAATTTATCCAATTTGGCATCCATTGCATCTCCCTTTCATTTAAGTCTCCCCATGCTGTGAAGAATGACTGTCCAGGTCCATTTTATTTCTCTAAATATTGCTGCAATATCTGCAGGATCTTCTTTTTCCCTAAAGGGTGCTAAGACAGATGCTGTGTTTTCCATAATGTCTACGAATTCTCTTGAGCAGCCTTCACTGGGCTTCTGTGGACTGTATGACACTCCTAAACTGTTGCTGCTCTTAATGATCTGTTGCTCTACAGTGATCTTTTGCTCATTTTTCTCCAATGCTGGCAAAAAATTAAGACCCAGAGAGAAAGGAATAAAAATCTGAATATTTGACAGGTTTGCAATTGACCTAAAGCAGTGGTTAAAAGGCTTATGAAAGCATTTTGGCATCTACCTCTGACGCAATGCCCAACCAAGCCTACAGGAGTAGTGTGTTGAGTTTGGTGGGCACCTAGCCCTTGAGAGGACATTAAAAACGGGATATATTTTTCAGAGGCAAGGTGAATCAGTTATTTTTTTGTCAAGTCTCATTGAGCAGAAAGCAGTGTCCTGCTCATTCCTTTTGCCAGGTAGCCAAGCACTGTATGCGGTATTTACAGCTGACTGGAGGAGGGGGCAGGGGGATGGCTCCTGAGTTCCTTTGAAGAGGCAGGCTAGGACAATGGCAAAGTCCAGATCAAATTTGCTAGTAATGCATGTTTGGATTGGAATTTGCCTTAGTAGCCTTCCATTAAAGCATGTTTAGTACGTCCCTATAGTTAACATTGAAACTGTCAGAACAGATAATGATAGCTTCTTTTATTTTATTTTAAGCTGGTAAAACCAAAACCAGAAAGAATTGAGAATTTTCATAATCAGGATTTTTCTCCATCAGCAGCTGAAATTAAAAATACTTTAGAAGTATTTATCCCAGGCAATGGCAGTGGTTGAGTATTTTTGTCACTTTGTCTTTGAGAAGTTTCTGGTCCAATTCCCAGTGGGTCAGTTTCTACTTCAAATGTGATGCCTTTGCTGCAATTGCACAAGTCAGAAGGTGATTAAATATGCAGAGCTGCAGATAGTAATGGTCAAGGTTGAGTCTGCAAAAAAGAGGAAAATGTGAAATAGCAGTACATGTCCTCAATCTGTTTATATTACTGATGATTTGGGATTTTAGGGCATTTGTCTACCACCTTTCAAGTACCAGATTCTCTTCAGGAAACAGATATCATTTACTTTCTGTACTCATTTTTCTTAAAATATTCCACTGCTTATTTCTTGGACTTGTGGCCTGACCTTGAACTGAGACTTCAGCAAAATAAGCAGATTATTATTAAGATTAAAAAACACATGGTATGTTATGCTGGCCATACACATTTCAGGATGCCTGTTGTAAGACTTCTGAAAGAGGCTTTGAATATACTAAATATTTATCCTGTGAAATGAGGTCAATTTTTAGCGTCTTTCAAAAATTGAGACATGCAAAATCATTGGACACTGTCATAAATTTTGGCCATATGTGCATGTGTGTATTTATCTGCATGTATGAGTATGCTATTGTAAAAGTTTTAATTTTCTCTAACTTCCCTGAATAACTGGCTGGAAAGTCTTCCCTTGTCACATATAGTAATATGGACTTAGCAGGTAATTAAACGTAGGGTGACTTATTTAGTTATACAAAATATTGTTTGTCAAATAATGTATCCACTGAGTTTCAATAAATGTTTACTATATGCCTAGGTATCTAATTAAATAGGTGATAAAATTCATTAGAGAGATTCTTGAAACATTTTTTTTTTTTCTAAAACCTGGTCACTTTTAACACTTTTAAATTAAATCCTTATTTCAGTGACTATATTTAAAGTGTGACTTGAATTCCCTGTAGTTCACCTCAGAGGTTTTTTATTTTTACTCCTGGCTAATAAATTAAGAGGCATACCAGTCATACCAGTAAAACCCCAAGCAAGCTGCCCTGTATCATACTTCACACTTCATCAAGATTCTTCCCTGTGTAGTAATACTATTCATAGGGTTTTATATTTGTTTGTTTTGTTTCTATGGTTATTTTCCCACTTACCTTAGGAAGTGTGATTGGTTTTTCTCAGCTTCCAATCTCTACTAGAACATTTTGAGTTATCCAGAAAATCACTTAAAGCTCTTACTGGTCAAATAGAGCTGAGTGAACAGACACGTGATTTATCTACATCTGCCTGAATGAGGTGAAAACAGTCTTTCAGACACAGGGAGAAAATGTTTCACCTCCTAAAAGTTTTTTTTTTTTTTAAATAGCTTAGTTATTTCCTTTATAAATGGCATACATCTAGCATTGTAGGCACCACAACTGTCCTTAAAAATATATTATCCTGCATAATTTTCTAGAAAATAACTACACAGAAAATCTCAAATTTCAGAAGTAACTTATTCTTTCTCACCCATCCCAGGTCCCAGTTCAAGCTATACTTTTTAAGGAAAAACCTACACAGCCAAAGGGGTCTCACAACACTGTAGAACTCCGACAAATAAGCAGCAAATTAAGTTCCAAAAACATGAACTCAGCACAGTGGTTGAGAAAATGCCTTTACAGCTATGTTTCTTTCATAGCTTCACAGAGACCAGAAACTTGAATTATTCCAATCACCATAGCATAATCTCTGCAATACAAGGATCATGACAATTACTCAAGTAACAAGGATGCATTAAGGATGTGAAGGACAAAACAACTGGATCTTGCCTCTTAAAATTTAATGAGGAGTTCATGTGCCTTGCAGGTAAGCTGGGATTTTCCTCTTTGGTGTTCCACCAAACAAGGCCTACACCCATAGATAAAACATGGTGAAGGCTGTTCAGTCACAGTGAAGCAGTGGACGCTGTTTCAACCACCATCTGACAGTTTTCCCAAGTGTTTGATTGTCAGCATACTTCCTGGCATGTTTTTGGACTGTGCTGACTCCTACTCCCCAAGAGGGTGTTTTGTGCAGTGCCACAGGTTTGTGCTCTGCCTTGCTGGCTGCACAGTCTCTTTGGATGAAGCTGCCCTGTTTGGGAAGGAAGACAACTAAGCATAAGGAAGCATGTGGTGCCACACCAGGTGGCTGCAGAGCAAGGGAGCAGTCATTGCTTATACTGCTGAGCAACAGCTATGAAGGTGTGTACCAATGTTTTCTCTTGGTTTTGCCAAAAGTCACTTCTCTCTGTAGGTTATTTTGTCCATTCCTGAATTGAGAAGGCATTAAATCCAATAAATTAAATCCAATGAATTAAAATCTTCCTGCCAGGTCGGGATGATATACTTTGAGACTGTCACCACAATGACAATCAGAAAGATACAGAGAAGTTAACAAGCTCCTCAGGAAGTAAGGGGGATGCAGACAGACAAGCTTCTTCAAATCATGGGAGAGAGATGTCCTCTGATTTCACTGTGTACCAGCTTATCAAGCCCATCTTAGGCATGAGTAGAATGTTTCAGGTAGCTCACCTAAATCCAAATCCTCCACCCTTTTCACTCAGGGTGAAAATAAATCTAGCTGTAGCACCCAGAAGATCTGATGAAATGGTGGTAGAGGTGGTTACATTCAAAACCACAGATCCTAGAGTTGGAGTCATCTCTCTGTCTCCTCTAGTGGCTTCCTCTATATCCTGAACATGTAAACAACAGCTGCAGGATGTTAAGAGCCACTAAAAGTGCAGTCCTGTGTTTCAGGTATTAAATTACTCAAGCCCATGGAGACTTATTTTTGTTCTGATTCTAGACATGTTGACTAAGTAAATCTCATGTTGACAAGAATGAGACCAAATTGGAAGCTAATTTGTTTCTGCCTGACATCAGGAACAGTATAACCTGCCCACTGATGCCACACAAAAAACTTTATTCCTAAATAAAGCACTCTGATAAAAAGCCATCCTCCTCACGTAATTAGGAAATACAAAGGGCAAAGTGAGAATTTGAGTTTTAATAGTGAAAGATAATATATCCTATTTACAACCCTTACGACAAAAAGCTTGCTATAACACAAAAGAGATGGAGAATTCAGTTTCAGAAGTATTCTGAAAGCATGTCAACTCAGACCTATAAATAATGAATTGTTTCTATATGCTAAGGAAGTAAAAAAATGACAACGTATTTTGGCAATTTCAAACAATGTGCAAGTCTTTATCCTTCACTGAAAATGCATAATTAATAATACCACAAAACATGATCTACTGCCAGAACGTATTTCAACTACAAAAAATCCCAGACTGGTGTCTTTAAAGAAAATAATTTTATTTCTTGGGTTAAAATCTTTATACAGGTGATAGGCTGTCCTTGGCCGCAGCACAGGAAAGCACTTACATTTCTACCTGTCTATGGAAGTCACCCTTTTTGTGTAGAGCTTAACAGGTGACACTATGGCCTATATGGAATATCTTAAGTGATATTAGAACAGGTACGAGATCAGGTATTAACTGTGGAAAATTTCAATTATCCAAATATTGATTGGATCAATGCCTCATTAGGATGAGATGTAGAGATAACATTTTTGAATTAGTAAGTGGCTACTCCCAAGAAATATAAGTCTTAGAATCCAAGAAAATATGCTGTTCTGAATTTGGCCACCAGTAGTGCACACAACATAGCTCAAAACATACTAGTGGGATAGCCTTTCTGTAATAGCAACCACAATACAATTAGGTTTAACATTGCAAGGTAGAAAGCAGGCTAAATAAATCCAGCATGTGGCTATGCAATTTCAAGAAAGAAGGTTATGTGTAAAAAGAGAAAATTAATAAAAAACAAGCACACATACATCCCAAATTAAAAACAAAACAAAACAAAAACATAAAAACCCCAAATCCAAAAAGGAACATTCCAAAAAACAAGACACTTAAACCGGCCTGGAGCCGTAAAAAATATTGTAGTGGAAAAAGGGTAAAATGCATGCCACTACTCAAACAGGAAGAAAAGCATCCCAGAAAAGCTGCCATGTGATCAGTGGCAAAGCTTAGAAGGCTATCACAGGGAAAAGCTTAACATTTAGAAAATGGAAAGCTTGCCAAAATGAGTCAAACCCCATAAGAAAATGATAGGTTATACATAAACAGGAAATTGAGAGGTCTAAAAATAATTTGAAGTATACCTTGCAAAGGATTTTCAAACTGATAACAAAAAGTTCTTTAAATACTTCAGACGCTGTGAAATTGGTGGGAATATTGATGACAAGTGTGTAAAAGCATCACTCAAGGCTAGCAAAAGCCACAGCAGAAAAGCTCAGTGAATTCCTTGATGAAGGCAACTCCACATTGGAAATGTTCTTTGCATCAGGTAAGTCAGAGAAGGTAGATCCATTTGAAATAAATATAACTCAAGTGCCAGACTAAATGGATAAGCTGGAAGTCAATAAGTCACCCAGTCCAGGTAGCATTCACCCAAGTGCCACCCCAGGTGCGTAACCATAGGGTTACAAATTGCCCCTGTGCCAGGTGGCAGGTGGATGGCCAACATAAGTTCCTTATGGAATGAGGGCCTAGGAGGGGACCCTGGAAACTGCAAACTTCAGTGGTATCCACCTTAGGGAAGATGGTGGTGTATATATTTAAAAAAAAGGGGATTGATGGAATCTATATTAAAGAAGAGGACCACTGAGCAGGCCAGACATGGTCATCTGGGCAAGAATCATTTTGGCTTCCGTGAACGGAAATCCTGTCTCCCTTATGTGCTGGAGATCCATAAGGATGTCAGTAAGGACGCAGATAAAGGGCACTCGGGGGCAGTAATGTGCCTGGATTTTCAAAATACCTTTGAAAAAAATTAATCACCAAAGGTTATTTAAGAAATAAGGTTACAAATGACAACAAAAAAACCTTGAGATTGAAGGACAGGAAGCATAAGGGAGGACTTACTGTCACTTTCCAGGATGTAGAAGAGTCAAGTGGGGTCCGTTCAGGATCAGTGCCACCACAGTTTTTATCTTTCATCATTTTCCCCAAGGCACCTGAAGGAAAGGGTGTGTGAATGTGAAATCTCTTAAGTTTCCAGATGAGCTGAAGATCTTCTAGGAAGTCAGGTATCATGACAATGCCAAGAAATTCCAGAAGGAGTTTATAAAACTGACTGAGTGAGCAAAACCACAGCAGATGAGCTTCAATGTAGATAAAAACACCTAGGGAAAAAAATGCAAACCATTCCTACCACAGTGCAGTACTCAGAAGTGCAAATTGGGAAAGAGATCTCATAGTCATCACTGACAGGTCCCTGAAATCATTGGCTTAATGGGCAGGCATGGACAAAGGAGACAACAAACAGTTTAGCATCATCCAGAAGGATCTTGAGAAGAAAAAACATAATTTTGCTATCGTATTTGATGAGCTCATATCATCAGTTCAATGTGCACTTCTGCTTCTGGTATCTCAGGGTTGGAAGCAGATTTTAAGAAGGTAGAGAAGGTGGCAAATAAAATGACCAAGGAAGCAGAGCAGCTCCCTTTGCGCACAGAGGCCAGGGCTCTTCAGTTTGAAGGCAAGATGGAGGGATATGAATCATGAAAGCAGTGGATAAGCTGAATGTGGAACTGTTGTTCTTGAAGTCCTGCAATAGGAGAGCAAGAGAACACGATTAAACTAGCAGATCTATTTAAAGCAGTTTATAAAAGACCTTCCTTATACAGGAGGTGTGGAATTTACTACTAGAGAAGGTTGTGGGAACAGAAACTGCCAGCAGGATGAAAAGGGGATTAGGAAAAGTAATAAGACAACAGCTTCAGGACTTGTTGGAGTATGCTGTGGCGTGAGGACAGAGAGGAGGGAGCAGTGCTGTGCACCTATATTTCATTTCAATATTAAATCAAAATACTGTCACGGTCCACAATCACATGCATATATGTACACCTGGGAACAAGAAAATGCTCCCAGCTTCCCTTCCCCACAGGGAGCTTAAGTAACTTTCTCTTAGATGTTCAAGAGCCTTGCAGCAGATTTAATCAAAAAATCTCCTGTATGTGAACACGTGAAGGCTTGCTTAAATCAGTTATCCACCGGGGACTTTTAAGCTTGGGCCATGCCTACATTTTCTCTGTCTTGAGAAAGGAATAAAGTTCATTCTGAAAGAAACTCTTTACCACAGCCATTTCTATACAAGTGACAGGCAGTATAATGTTAAGTATAAATATTATTGCATAGAGTACGTTTCCATTAGTCTTGAGCAGTACTTTGACTGATCATTATTCATTCATTGACTAATAGCATTTCCAACATGCCAGCCATTGCATCAAGAGGACATTTTTAATAAACTTTCCATTTTTTACCTATAAACAAATTTTAAAAGTTGTAATAAACCAAGAATTATGGCTACTTTCATGTTTATAATGTGAAGCTCAGAATTTCCATGGATCTTTGATGGTGCCCAAAATAAAACCAAATTATAATGCCCATAGGGAGTCAGAGATCAAACAGTCTGTGACTCTGACAACTCTATGCCACGTACCTATTTCATGTATCAAATTCCTTTCAAGTTCCTCTAACACTAGCCTTTTATGAAACCATCCCTAACTCTGCCTTATTGCTAGCTTCATAAAAAATGGGAAAGAAACTGCCTTTATACCCAATAGTATTTTCAAGACTTTTTCAGCCAAAAAGCAGGTGTTTTGTTAGAGGTAAAATAAAGTAGAAAATAAAGCACCACAGAGAGGACCTGTGAGGCTGATGTTCCCTTTGAACTTGCAGTGATGTTTGTTCTCCATCAGATGCTGCCCACATAATTAGCACTGTTGACTGTTTCCAGTGGAAGACTTTGGAATGAAGGGACAGAGCATAAACTTTGGAGAAGGATATTTATATATTCAACCTCATTAAAAGCCTCCTTATTGCACAGTTGTTGGGTTGGGTGGTTTTTGCTTGAAGTATTTATGTTCTTAGTTAGAATGATGACTTCATGCACTCTTTATGGTGATCGATGATAATTATTATTGCCTAACAAACCTAGAGAGGACTGAGGGCTCAGTGATGTGCAAACAAACATAGTATAGTCCATGCCTTGAAGAATTAGGTCATGTAGAACAGGTGGATAAAATAATTTATGCTACACAAAATTACCTAAAACAAAGAAAGAAAATGGATAAGCACATGCTGTAAAATGCGGTTACACTAATTGACAGACCAGAACTGGCTAGTAGAGGCTCCAGAATTTCCTTGATAGCAACTTGGCATTCATGGATTTGTCAGTGGATGTTCATGGATACACAAGAGGAGCTCACCTTGAAGTTCCTGTATTGGAAAACTATGATATAAGAACTTCCATCAAAGTAAAGGCAATCTGCAGCTGTCCTCTGTTTGCTGCTTACCCCAGGTTTCAGCAGTGCTTCTGTTAGTGCTGTGACAATGCGGAGTGGCAAATAAAGCCAGCTCTGCTATGTCTCACCTTCCAGACAGCAGCATATTTCATGGTGGGGATTTTCCACTTAGTTTGACTAGTCTGGACTGAACTGTATTGCAACAGTGGCACACGTGTAAAGGAAGTTATATGCTGAGAAAGACTATGAAGCAAAACCTAACGTTTTGCTATTTGGAGAGGGAATGTATGACAAGGAACTATGAGAAACACAGCAGTTGACCCTGGTATATCTACTTTTACTTCCCTCATAGACCAAAACTCCAAAAAGATTTTTTATGGTTTTTTAGCCAAACATACCAACAAATTTATTGCCTGCTTACAGTGCATTAACAGTGGGCAATGCTGAGTGTTAAGCTAGAGTGAAGTGTACTCATACCCTAAGCGTACTTCAGCAGGGATAAAACATTGCCTGTAAACAGGAAAGCTTTGTGAAATTATGCCTCCCTGTCAACTCCATTAGTGAGACAGGGAGAACCACAGCAAGATGTCTAGCCCCCAAAATTTCTCTTCTGCTTCTTCACCTACATGACCACAAAATGTATGCTACTTGGGAGAAAACTCGCTCTTCAAGGATTAGCTTGAAGCAACATTTGTCAATACACTGCAGTTGGTGACACTGTTATACTCTGTTGTTATATGCTCCATTGTAACGTCACTTTCTCTAATCTGTTTAGAAACAGAAACCCGCCTGAGAAAGAGAAATTTCCCTGTTAATGAGGATGTTACACATCGTATGTCAACCATGCTCTGGGCCAGAAAACATGGCAGGTAGGTAAGCCTTGAAGCTTTGTGCGGGTCAGCTCTGCTTGTTTGCTTGGGTTGACTTAATTTGCGTATGGTATCAACATAGGGCCTTTTGTCAGAAGACTTTGATATATTCAATGGCCAGGACTGGGCCAATACAGTGATAAGAATAAAACTGGTTTGGGTTGATGTAGTTTAAAGGCTAGATGTTTTTGCAGCATGCAGTTTGCTTTAGAGCTATGGACAACAACAACAAACATGGAATATTATCAGCAATATAATTGGCCATGTTCTAGAATAACTGATCTGTCATGGTTATACTATTTTTTTGGTCTTCAGAAAAATCTTTTTGTTTATATACAATTGTCTGCTGGAACATCAGAAATGCCAGCTAAGAAAAATACTTTTCTGAAACGAATTCATTTTGCATATACAGTAGAGCAAGCAGACTAAAAAGTGCTTTCCTTCCTGGTGAACATTCATATTATAGCCTTGAGCAAACAGGGGTAGTTTTCTTTTCAACTTCATTTTTGGCACAATGTCCTCACTTAACCAAACTGCACTAGACTTGCAGGCTTATAAATCTTGATTGCCTCTCTTAACTACACACAAGCTTATTGTACATGTATTTCGGAGACTGTGCCTAGTGCACTCCAAGAAGCTCATAATTAGAGTAATTTTCTGAGATCTTTTCTTCTATTATATTTGATAAATGAAAGATTAGATATTTTGCACATTCCTGGGGAACAAACTTTTCACTTTGAACTTAAAATCTTTAGAAAGTTGAGGAACAATGAAGAAAAAATAATAACAGCTAACCAAGATGAGGGAAAATAATTGAAATGCTAAACATCTGGTTTTGTCAGAAAATAGATATGTTACAACTAGAAACAACTTCAGATATCTTATGATAATTACTATAAAAATCTGAACACAAAATGTCAGTGGAGTCAACTTTTCTGGGAACTTCAAACACACTTTGAAGAAAGTCTGTTTTCAGCCTTGATCTGAACCAGAGGAAAAACAGTAATTGAGTTTAAGATTAGAAATGAGAATTATATTTAAAAATATTTAAATGTGTATATTGTCTCTGGATGATGAATTTTCTTTGATAACATAAAATGACATTTTTTTCTTTTAATACGGTACCTTCCTTTAACCTGTTTCATAACGATTACTGCTTAGTGTGCCCACACGGAATTGTTATATCATCATTCATGGTTTAGCAAAGATAAAAATCAAGTTAAAACAATGCCAGAGTTCTTTTCTTTCTTTTTTTTTTCCTCCTGAAAGGCAACCAATAACATCTGTAGTTGATCAGAGGTCCATCCCTCCCTCAGTTCTGTTTCTCTTCTTTTTCCAGCATGAAGTGCATAAGCTGTAGCCATCTTAACTGCTTCAAGAAGTACCTTGCCAACTCACACAAAGAAAGGGGCTTCCTCATCACTCATCCTTCTATAGCATAAACTGTATTTTTTTTTCCTGAGAATTGCAGATGTAATTTTTTTTTTTGCTGACGTATAAAATTCCTGAATACAGAACTAACTTGTTGATATAAAACTGCTGACTGATATAAAGTTTTGATCTAAAACCAGGATGAATTCTCCATCTTACCAAATATATATATCTCCTGGCAAGGCCAACTGTACATCAGCAACATGTGGAAGCAAACAGAGTTAATGCATAAACAGCAAACCACTAAAATTATGAAGCAGAAACAAAAAGAGAGAAAGAAAAAATGAGAAGAAATATCTAACAAGACCCCACATCCCCAGTGAATAAGAGAGCACCTGGGCAGTGATTTGTTTGATACAGGATTGTCACAAGGAAATTCAGAGGGGTGGGATGGGTTCAGGAATGCACCCAGAGGACACCCAAGAAATGCACCCAGGGACACATAATTGAAAATGTTTTCACTTAGCAGGACAAGTACAGCAGATGGATGGCAATTTTTATTCTAGAACATGTATTGCATGCACACATAAATCAGGGCTTCAGCCCCTCTGCCCAGTTTAGACCAGCACAGCAGGGATCCATGGGAGCAGAACCGTCTCCCCAACTGGTCAACATGCCAGGTCCATGGCCTACTGATTGCCTTGTACATGTGTCCATGTCTCCTTGTCTCTAGTTTCCATGTGGTCTTGGACATTTATGTATAGGATTCCCCCAACAAGAGACTTTTTTTTAACTGTTTTTGCCTTCTAAATTATGTTGTTGTCCCCAGCCACCAATGGTCTTGCTAACCATGCAGCCTTGCTCCAATCTCTTTGACTTTCTCCATACTTAAGACCAAGCAGCAGCTGCCACTGTCTTTTCTCTCACCCTCTGACCTCCTGCCCCAAATGTGATGCAAAAGCTGTGAACTCAGCAATAGTTGCCAAGTAAAATTTTGTCTACTGCTACTGTATTTCTAACTCATCTAAAACTAATACAGTTGACTGGAGCTGGGCCGGATTAGTCAGGGTCACATATCTGGGGGCACCATTTTCAGAGTAGGCTTCATTCCATGACAGGGTGATTCAGCGAGCAGGTGCAGTAGTCTAAGGTCCTAAACCACTTAAGGCCGCCTATGCCTGATATATCTGTGTACTACATATGCATTTAGCAAAGACTCTCAGTGTCCTTGCCTCCAACCTCCACAGTCATCTTGAGCTCTCATAATAAAATGGTTTCTGTTGCAACTGGAATTAGCTCTACAGTGTGGGAGAACCTCTTGTGCTGGAGGGAAACTCTTCTTAAGGTGGTTTGGATCTATGGGAATTGCATGTCGGCCATTTATCCGCTCAGTCCTTCAAAATGCAGTCATAATGTACAGAGAGAGAAATGACACGGCAGGAAGTAACAACAGGTACTGATGGTTCGAAGCTGGGGTTTTTTAGCATATTGCATCGACTTAACATTCTGCTAATGTTAGCATACTTTCTGATTCGGTCAGATGCCTTCTGTATAGCACTATCTTAATCCAAAAAAAGGAGAAGTATATGGCCATAGCAAGATGCAAATTTACCACGTTACAGATACTCTTTTCTTATCTACCTGAAGTATAGAAAACTGGTGGAATTTAGAACGCCCAAAGACTTCTCAGAGATTTCTAGAGAATGAAGGAGACTGAGGGTAATAATCTGGTTTTAGTACTACTATTCTGTTATGCTTCTTTCTCCTTTCTTCTTTCTTCTCTTTGGATTGCCAGTATGGAAGATCTTTAGAAAAAAAATCCTTTCTGACTAGCTATGTGTATTACAAATATTTCTATGTACTTTTATGTACACAAATACTTCTTTGTCCATGCTCTCCTCATATATCCTGACCCATTCCCCTAAAGCCTTTTCTTGCTTTACATCTCATTAATTTTGATATAGTAAGAAAAGTAAAAGGAACAGTGTTTCTATGGTGTATAAAACTAGTGGGTCTTTGGAGATCAGAAGATTGTCTAAATACACATGGGATTGGGCAGAGTAGATCAGGTCAAAAGTCCATGTAGTCCCACATCCTGTTTCCAATTTAGGAAAGAGAGTGGTGTAGGCAGATATGATTCACTAACACACTTCAACCTTCTTAAACGTAGGGCTTTCAGAGCTCTGTTATTTATAACATATATCTAATAACCCTAAATTCATCCATTCTCTTCTTGAAGCTGTGTAAGCTTTTAAATCAAATCAACCAAGAGAATATTTTTTTAAAAGTGCTCAGACATCCATGCATACAAAGAAGCAAGCAACCAAGTGGTAAAAATAAAGCTATAAATGAATATTCAAAGTTTTATTTATGAAATAAAAATAACTTTCAACAATGCACAAAAATCATAACATTTTTTATAAAGTCAGTTTACAAAATATTGATAAACTGCACCAGTAAGTTTCTTTATGTTTTATACAATATCCTTTTGGCTCTGGTACTTCCAAAGAAACTGACCCATAACTTGAAATTAGTACCAAGTGATACTTAGAAGTAATAAACAAAACCCAAAACATCCCTTCTTCTAGCACTTTCAGAGATTTATATCTTAGAAAAATGTACCTACCTAGTATAGACCATTAAAGTATTCTAATAGGCAGCATTACTTTAGAATTACAAGCAGGACCCATCCAGAGCTGATGCTCCATGGAGCTGACACTAATGAGAAACAAGGTAAGAGCCGGTGCCTGCTCTACACAAGTAGGATATTAGGGATTAAACGATGCTACACATAACATGAGAAAATATTTGATAATAAAGGTGCCAATGAACAACTTATGCTAAAACCTTAAAGGGTCTATTCACAGATGAACTGAAAATCTCAACTCCTTACAAACACTTGTTTCTCTCCAGTTTATAAAACTTTTGAATGTCTCACAGCTGTCACAGTCATTTGGTTTGATTAATGTATCCTCCTTTGGGACAGCATATAAAACATTGCAAACACACCACAGTGTTCAGGAACACAAGGAGCTCTTCACACAGACAAAAATTTACTGTACCTTCTTATCATCTTCATGAAGTGGCAGAAATTGTGTCTTACTGCCCATACTGTTGCATACAATACACTATCAGCTAGAAAATAATTTTATGTATTTATATGCTAGTACAAATGATATTTTTTTGTTGTTGTTTTTGCAAATTACTGAGGCCTGGTACTGCTGTGACTCAAACTTTTCCACATGACTTTATAAATCACAATAAAGGCCCCACTACTTTATATTGGAGACTTTCCACAAGATCTCAAAGCAAGTAGCATTAATCCTTCAGTTTAAAAACAAAAACCTCCACCTATGGATAAAAATGTTGCATGAGTGAGTTGACTAAAAATCCCAGTAGTAGCCAAAAATATCAGAATGTGATGTTAAGAAACACAGAACTCCATTTAGCACCTACTAGTCATCAAGTCACTGGCAATAATAAACCACAGGTCCCATAAACTGGACATGTACTGTAAGAAATAGAGTGAAAGTATCAGTTTAAATGTCTTTTGGCTCTTTAAAGAAGAATTGTTCTTCTTGCAAAAAAATTGTTAGACTGCAATAAATTTCATCTCAGTACAGCTGACTAGTCTATAGCTCAGTTAAGTGCAGGAATTGTTGGCAGGCTCTTTTCCTGCACCAGTGTTCAAACATCTGAAGAACCTCCCCAAAAGCACCTTCCAAAGCAGACCTCTCTGTGTCCCCTGCCCCTCCTCATTGTTCCTTAGTACTCCAGCTACCCTTGTCCTACGTGTAGGAAAGCAAGTCCCTTTCTAGGAAAGCTTGGAGTTTGCTTTTCAAGGCGGAACTGATCATTTTGGCCCCTTGATTTCTGTCTCAGCCCACATCACACTTATCTCTATGGAAGGAAAAGGAGGTAGTCAAAGAAGCTAAGTGCATTCTCTGGACATTCAACTTCACATTCCTCCTCTGATCCACTCAACCTGTCTGTTTCAGGCAAGTTTTGAAGGGCTTCACATGTGTAAAATCTATTCAGAATGAGATTGCAGGACAGTCTTACCTCTTTCTCAGTGTTATCCCTTGATCTCAGCCCCTGCATTGCCTCCAATTTGTGAGCAGTGTAATTTTTCTGCTGACGTTTTTACAAAATTTTTAGAGATTTTTAGAATCCGTGTGTTCATTGCCTGTACACAGAAAGGAGGATGTTGGCCTTGCAATAGGGAAAATGGCAAAAAGGCAAGCTATTTGTGAATTTGTCAGGGCTTCCTGGTCAGGGTGGTGTGTCTTGGGTGAACAGCCCTCTATAAACTTTGTGCTCAGAAGACGGATGATGAAGCACTTGCAAACAGAGTGGATTTGGAGTTTTTATAAATATAAAAATGCAGGATTTTTACTGTTTGGTTGGGTGCTATTTTCAAAGGCTTAGTTCTATTGAAAAGAAATGAAATCTCTCTCTTGTTCAAATTTTCATGCATAGTAAGATTATTATAGGGTGCTGAATATATTAGGACTCTGCAGAAGACAGCATTGGATTGATTTATGTGTGAGGGCTAAACACACATTAGAAAAATGCAGTAAAGTTGTTACGTGAGATTGAGTGGTGAAATTGCTTCATGTGCACATACAGTAAAGGTATCTTAAATGAAAGCTTGCTACGAACCATTTATGGTCTAAAATAAAAGAAGTAAGTAAGATAATATATATGGCATATTATGCAAAATGATGTAAAAACAAATTCAGTTTCTATCTTTTGGCTCAATGCTTTGCCATATGTTGTCTGAAACCTGTTGAGATTTGAGTGCTACAAGTCATATGAAGACAACATGAATTCACCAGAGACACTGACAAGAGAATTTGGCCCACATTGCTGATCTAGAGTATCTGTCCCTCCCAAACTCTCCTTGAAACTATAGATGCTCCAAAGTACTACCTTAGGTAAGAGTGAACTCATTGACTTCAGTGAATTCTTCTTTTTCTACTAAAACCAAGCATAAAATATTTGTGTTAAATGTACGCTTCCTCTTAGAAAATCCTACCTTTATTCATTGTGTACACAAAAAAAGGTTTTACTATGGACGTGCCTCAACATTTTATGCTGTCTGATTGTTCAAGATTCAAAGCATTTAGAATAACATCTCATTTAGGTTTGTCATTTACTAACCTCAAGATATAATACACTTCTATTTTTAATGAATTCATAAAGCTAGGCTATATACAACATTTAAAGTCCAGTGTACAGAAACAATAAGCTGTAACATGAAAACTATAATGTTCATAAATGTTTGAAGGAACCAAGAAGTCCAAAGTATATGGACTGGCTGAAGCCTGTCCTCTTAGTTTTAAACAGTCATTAGTTCTCAGTAGCAATTACTCAACATGTCATTCTATACTGAATGAATTCCAATCAATTACAAGTGATTGCACATCACTCTGCATCAATCAGAGGATAATTCTTGATTCAATGAGATGCAATGGGTGATGTCAATTACACTTTGTTGATGCTCTTTGATTGCATATTGTTTTGCAAATACTATTGCACCTGAATTGTACCACACTGACTAACCTGGCTATTCTACATTTCATGGGTTACGTCTGAAGTCATGAACATGAACAGAAATGGTAAAATAAAGCCTGTACAGTGCATAAACATCTATTAGCAATCATACCAGTGCATAGTATGATAGATTGCATTGTGACATAGAGGGATGAAAGGATCCACTGGAATATAGCCTGGGGAAAAAGGAAGGAGATATTGTCTCTGATTTTTTTAATGTTATTCTTTTTTTCTTTTTCTTTAAACTTGAGCTATAAGCCAGTTTCTTGCCTTCTTTTTTGATGTCATCTGGTTGTATAGGTATGCATAGCCATTAAGTTTGTACAAGCCTATGCTAAAGGGGTGTGTGTGCATGTGTGGTTCATTGAAGCCTCACATGTACACTTCATATCTACATCTAATACACTTAACGCTGTGACGTTCATCAGATGGTCTTGTGCCGGTGGAGGGTAGGCTCAAGCCATGCCAGTCTTATGGGAACAGCCCAACATGCCAGTCTTAAGGGAACAGCAAGCCTCACAGTTCCTGACAAGGCAAGCCCTAAGTGAAGGAGGTGCTGCAGTCTTCTCTCGCTCAGCAACAGACTGAAGAGTGCTTGAGCTAAGCAAAGGCTACTTATCAGGCCAAGGAGTAGCACTACAAAGTTGTACCTGTACAGATGTTTTTCCTTTATTTTTCTTCTCTGAATTCTATGTATTTTGGGGACAAGGAATAATAACCTAAACCTAGAGAATTTCTTTGGGCTTGCTCTACGTAGTTTCTTTTGCCTGGATGAAAAGGAACCACAGACATCACACCCTGTTATGGGTTTACTGGTTTAGTATGACTCGTGAGCAACAGAACTGCAATCCAGAAGTGCAGCCAAAGAGAAGAACAATTATGTACATTCATCCAGAGCGAAGTGAAGATAATCTGTGTGCTTGAATAACAGTCATAGCAGCCTAAATTACTACTGCCTTTCTAATCATAACTGAAGGGTAGAAGGAATGCATAGAACCCAGCACATGCATAAAACCCAGTGAGATCTACTTCAGTGCTTATTCAGAGAAAAACAGCCTTGAATTGGCGTTGTACACTGAGAGAGCTCTCTTATAACCAAACTGTAGAGCTACTACCAAGTAATGATTGAATGAATGTAACTTCCTTCCTAGCAGGATTTATTTAGAAATTATTCTTTTTAATGGGTTAATTTTGTGGTTTTTTCCCATTTCAGAAAAAATAGTCACTATAAAGAGAAAAGCCAAATCAAGTAAATTTTAAAATGAGGAAAAGGAGAGGCATAGAGAAAAGACTGACATGTCAAATTCTGGCATAAAATCTGTGCCTTTATATAGATTAAACATTCTGTAAAGACACAGTAAATTATAAAATGAAATGGGAGATGAGGATGATCAGCAGATGTAAAGGCTTAAGCCCAGGGTGTTCCTAGAAACACAAATCTGACACCTTCTTGTCAGCACAGTTGGTACAGTTTGTACTTCTGTCATTCTGGGATGGGGGAACATCACCATAGACCTTTCCAGATGACTGAAACACAAACAAATTATATAACATAATGATGTAATATTAACATGACGTAAAGGTTAATGCAAGCAAAGACCTCTTCAGATGACTCTGGTTTCCAGAAAATAATCTCTTGCTGCTACAGACAACTGTAGCAGTCACACTGATGTTCTTACCCGTGTTTCCACTGTGGAGGGGTCCAATGAACCTTCAGTACCAAGGAGAAAATTTGAGACAGATGCCACAGAACCTATGAGCACAAAATATTCCCAGATACAAGAAGACCCCCAGCATTTAAGTCTCTAACCAATACCCTCTATGATGCACAAAAAGTAGGAAATTGAAATAGTGAAAAGGTACTTAAATTTCTGACACAAGCAGCTCTGAAACAGCTTCTACAACTTCCTAAATGACCTTGAAGTCCTGGAATAAGCCAGACTGGGAGACCCTCTGCAGCACAGCCGAGCGTAAGTGAGTTAAGTGAAAGCAAACCAGGCCTCTTCTTAACTATGTTTTTGGAACTGCCACTTTTGGCATCTACAAATGTTAGTTTATTTCTGCCAGAAATCATCCATTCAACAGATTAAAATGTCTTTGTGGGAACAGAGTCAGAACTGAGTGAGGAAAAGTTTTGAGGGTCAGTGTAGAACCTGTACTGAAAGTAGGAGGTTTAAGCCTCTCTTAATTTATTGCTCTTTCTACTGGTGAATTGCACAACATCAAAAAGCAAGAGGAAAAATTGAGACCTGCAAACAGCGAAAAAAGTCTTTTGTGCCTTTGGACAACCAGCCTCAAGCTTTTGATCTGGATCAGGCAGGTCTTGTCCTGTATATCTCACAAGTTACAGCATAGTTTGGTGTGGTTTAGTCTCCTTTCCCTTCTTTTGGCATTTTGGAAAATATTGTCATGTTTTTTTCCTCATTTCAAGCCTTACGATAGAACCTTGACCAGGAAACAGCTATGAAAGATGACTTTACAACCTTCTAAATACCACCATGTATGTTATTTGGCCATGGAGTATGTCTGCAGCCTATGCTGATTACAGCCTCTGCAAAAGGTCTAAGGAGTATGATCTGGGAAAATGCAATTAGTCCTTCTGTTCTCTAGCACAGTTCTTATCAGATCTGAATCACTTGCTTTTTTGGCACTGAAGGGATGGAGACTCCCTAGATAGAAGTGAAAGTTATTGTTATAAAATGGATTAGAAAAATCTAGCAACCACTTGGTTCATCTCCATATTATTAAGAGACTAAAACAGCAGGGCAGGAAAGTTTTCCTTATTTGCCAGTAGCCAAACTGTGGCCAATTTGGATTCTCTTCTTCTCTGATAAAATCTCTGCAGCCACATTTCAGGCTTAAAAATCACTTAATTTTTGTTTTGTAAATGCTTATTTGTGCCTTAAATGTGCTAAATGAAGCATTTTAAAACTAAAGAGAAGATTTACAGGCCTTAGAGATAATCACAATGACTGGTTACTTGCCCAGGAGAGCCGGCAATTTAAATGAGTTACTGGAAACATCAGTTATTGGACATGACCAAAGAGAAAATAGCAGACGGAGTAGCTCCAAATCCTGTTGCATAATGGAAAATTTTGTACAGCTAGTTCCAACTGTGAAAAGGGTAAAAGAAAAAGTCAGACTAGGCTCACAAGCATGTTAAAACCAACGTGCTTACTTTGAGTTTTGTGTTTCAGAAATTAAACAGTGACTTGTTGACTATAATAACAACTACAGGGTAAAAATCACCACGTTCCTTTGAAAATAGCTCAGACTTTTTATGTGTATTTGATCTAGAATGAAACTTCTCTATGTTTGTATAAAGACATGACTACCATTTTCTCTGGAAAACAGAGACCAAGTTTAAAATAGATTTTCTCCAGAAGAAAATGTCTCGCATTTAAAAGCCAAAGTAGGTTTTCCAACTTGTGATACCTGTAATTCATATAAAAAATAACTAAATCAAAATCATTAACAAAACATGTCAAATTTTATATTTTCAAGGGAATATGATTTTCCACAGATCTCTTAGCAGTATATTAAATGTATCATTTGTCCCTACCAGCCTCATATGCTAGAAGATATAGTAACTGGTTCAAGCCTCTTGAACATTTTGCATTTAGAGTACGAGCAGCATATAATTAAACAAGTGCCTATGTCAGCAGGGAAATCTCTGTTGAAGTGAGGATCTGATCACACTGGCAGTTAATTTTGCAACTGTTTTCATGAATAGAAATGCTTCTGGTTATGCAAGCCTCAAAGCTGCTTCTATTCAAGTCACTGGGACTATTGGAATCACTGAGACTTCAGCAGAAATAGAATCAAAGTCATTAATATTTGAGCCGCCAGCAATTCTTGAAATGCTAGTGACTTTTTCCTTTCTGTAAAATGAAATTTTTGGAAGAGTGGGAAGTGAGTCATTTGGACACACAAATTGGACAGCCTTTTGTAATACAAGGAGCTGTCCTAATGGGATCTCATGCCCTTGCTGACCCACAGAGATATAGCAGACAGTATATTTATTTGCTCAAAAAGAACATTGATTTTAAGAAGGCAGTACATGATTTTACCAAACATTCGCATCAGAGATTCTCTTTACTTTATAAGGATCGGTTGGCCTGGGATTGTAATGCAAACTGTAAATGTTGATCTCAAACAGAAAACAATAGTTTAAAATGGCTGAGAGAGGTAGTTTTTGATGGGGCACCAATGAGTTGGAAGAGCAGACTAATAATGCTCCCCTCATCATTTCATCCTAGGCAAGTGAGCTAAATTTAGCAAATAAGCTGGATACAAGGTTCTCCGTGCTTGTCAAAATATGATGGCAATTAAACTGGCATCTATTCTGTACCTCATTTTTTTAAGGAATATATTTTTCAAGGCTTTGACAGTTAAAAACTATTTAGATTATTTATGACATTTCCAATGAGTTAGTAACATTTTTTATTGCATTGCATTTTGCATAATATAATTTGTCACTACTTCTTTATTAAGCTTGTTTTATATTCATAGTTGTCCCACAACACTATATTTTCCTCTTTGTCAGCTCAGAACTTCATTATGAAGGATGAGGTTTTATCGTTTCCTAGTGATGCAAATGTCTACAGTGAATAAGTGTCATTATGCGGGAACAGGAATTTAGTTTTCCTCCATTAAGCATCCAGGCTAATGACTCAACAAGTTTATAGCCCACCACAAAATTTGATGGCTTGGTGTGAGTTAAACAAATGATGGTTACATATTTATATGAAAATGAAAGTGGCTTTTAGGGGCTGGTCGTTGTACTTCTCTCATTTAAAGCCTAGACTTCCATTTTTAATTTAAAGAAGGGACATTCTCAGTAATACCTTAAGATGAGCATGCCTTCTATATATATATATGCCTGACACAACTCCTGTATGACAACACCATTGTGGGCAAACAAAAAAATACATATTTTGTGGCCAACTTTCAAATCCCATTGACACACATGGAAATATGTTCATTTAATGGCTTTGAATTCTCAATATTTTTCATTATATGCAGAAAAAAGGCTATTCATAACAAACATTAGATCCAGCTGAAGATGATATATACCATGTTCTCAGCAATGGAATGTTACCATCTGGGTATGATACCCACTCAGCACTGTCTTGGGGCCAGTGGACAATATATAGGCAAAACCACTGCCAAGCTCTTTCTTTTCTTTATACAGTCACTTTTAAGTAATTAAAAGAATGTGTGAAAAAGACCTATTTGACTGTCTAATTCATCGCCCCTCCAGTACAAATTTGTCCCCATGGTATATTTTTTCAAATGCTTTGCCTAATCTAATTCCAAATATGTCCAGGCTTAAAGCTTTCAGTATTTCCCTTGGGAGACTGTTTCTCAATTTAAGAGATCATGCTGTCAGGATTCTTATTCAGATATTTAGCTAAAGTTTAATTTTTTTCCTTAATTTCAATCTATTTCTCCTGGGGACAGATTTCTGGCTGTCATAAACTTTCAGAGCTCCCCTAATTTCCTTTGGGTTTGGACAGTCTACATCAGCTGAGAATCTGGTCAGGGTTTTCCCTTCCTACTATGCTAACAATTCTTCTCTGATACATTATACTATTAATCATCATGCTCACACTTAGTCATTGCATTCTGTATTTAATAATGCTTTCAAATCCCGCTTTCTAATACCATATTGCTGGCTGTGTCAATCATTCCATCCCATAATTCACTTATTAACCCATACTTCGTGTAGAGATTAAAATCAGCTCCTGAAATAGATGAAACTTCTCCGTAGTGATGGTAGAACAGCTGCCATGATCATAAAAGAGGATTGTACTGAGGGCAATGAAGTAAGATCCTACTTTTGATAAACTTTGTATTTGATATTTCTGTTTTCAGATAAAAGCAAACAGAACCAACAATATGACATGAATTTTCTGAGATATTTTTTTTTAAAGGACAAAAACTGCTCTGCTTTCCATCTCAGTATTTGTAAAGGAAAGCTGGCTGTTTCAGAACAGCTCCATGCTTCCAGTGGTGCTTCCTACCTATAATCTACTGTGTGCCCCCAACACAGGCTCATATTACTTGCTGATATAAAATTACCACCTCTCCACTAGCTTGTAAATCCACTAGTTCCATAGCAGATGGATATTTTTAAAATAGCATGGGAATATGTTGGTGCAAACAGGTTTCATGACTGAACTGTCCCTGCTCATCACTCACATTTTCTTCTTTTGTAGGTAGTTTTCTTAATTTCTGGACTAGCCTATCACTGCAGCAAGCTCCAGAAGACTAAAACTGGCAGAGTTCCCTGGTAATGAGGTTATGTTTAAGAGATATTTTAAAAGTAGCCAATGTTTCCTATTCTAAATGAAATCCCAGCTCTCTTGTGCCTTTAAACATGATAAATTGAGCTTCCTGAAACTTCTTGGGGTTTCCAAATCAAAAGAGAAACTACACTTTAATCAGCTAAGTTTTGCTCCACCGGTTCTCAGCTCATTTGGACCAGTAAGTAAAGCCTTTTTTTTTTTTTCTTTCCAACATTTTTTTAGAAAATGACAAAACAAGAAAGCTTTTGAGTATAGTTGAGCGCATATTTACTTTTGGCAGTTTCTTACTCAAGACACTTAACGTTCTGCCATGGCCCAGGCCTGCCTGATCTGTTATTGCTCATGAAATCTATCGTGTTTTATAGTGGGTACTTAAGAAGATGACACCTATTTATGTAGGAGTGTCTATGAGACTGTCTTATTGAAGACCTCCTACTGTGTTGCTAAGTGCCCACTGTCAAATTGTGACTCATACAAGAATCTTGAGCCCAGCACTTAGCCACTAGTAATCTGCTGAAGCCTGGCAAAGTGGGATTGCTGTTGTGATGTGGCCAACCTCTTTTGAAAGTCAGAGATAGATTCACTTTTTGAACAAAGCACTGGTGCATCATAGAACAACCTGTGATGAACTTTTTTGTATGTGATAAGGTTATCACTAGCAGGAGCTTGGTGGCTACATTAGTTATTAGAAATACTGAAAAAGCAATGTCTGTAAATGATAACACTGCACAATTCAGTGGTACTTGAATGCCCTGACCTTGCTTATCTCTAACCTAATGCTTACAGAGGTTCATCTATAACAGGAGTTGCTGTGACAGTATCAAGGTAGTACGCATTTTTGAGCAATGTTCACGGTGAGAGCACACAGAAGTTTCTCTTTGGTTCTGTGAACTTCTTCAGCCATGTACCATTAGTGATGGGATCCCAAACAGTATTTCAAGGGTTTGAGCAATGTGCCCTTGATGCATATGCATGGCATTGAGAAGTACATTAGATAAAATTTCAAAATATTGCTTCACTAGCTTCTTGTGAGTAGTAGATCATTTGATCATCTTCCAGACTGTAGGCTTAAGTTGGTGACATTTTTTTTTGCAACAGTAGAAATAAATCTCCCAGGTAGAATGTATAATGTTAGTTTTTATAGAAAGAGAAAAAAAAAAGCATGAACCAGTTCACAAGTTGGCTTTCAGTTAGGTCTACATATTAGCAGTCATAAAAACGAGGTTTGTGGCCTCAGGCACTGAATTCAATCACTTCATCTTTCCAAGTAGCAACCCTATTTTTGCTTCCCTCCAGGCTCACACTCACAGGGCAATCATGTTGAATTCTCAATTCAAGTGTGAATGGTTAGCTAAGCTTTTCTCCCAGCAAACCACATTATAGAAAATTTAGGGAAAATCAGGAAATTATAGAAAGTCACAAAGGCTAGATTTTGGTAACATGGTAGCTCTAGCATTTGAAATAAGAAAATCAAGCAGCTGATCAAGACTAATCCATGATACAGAAGACATTCTTGATGTCATCTTCTAACAGATGTTACAGACCCTGTGTGAAGTGAGAAAATGGTCCCAGCTCTATAGCTAAATGTCAGTGGTCCAAATAAGGAAGTTGCAAATGCAATTATATTTTTTTTTATAGGTTTTAGCAGACAGATGATGGATATGCTAGAACTGATGATCTGGAGAAGGTACCTCCAATTCAGGTTGAAATATTAGTGAAACATACCCACCGATGATACTGTCCTGGGCTGTCAAAGATTTCAGTATCTTTTTTCAGAGAGTTGGATTTGTTTTTCATAAGAATGAAGGCCACGTATGTTATTTTGTATCTCAGAGAGTTATCACCTACAATTGATGAAAAATAGAAAATAAACAATACTGTCATGTTGTGTGTCAAACAGGTAGATGGGGACAGCATGTTCTGAGCCCCCTAAAAAACTCCAACAAGGATGAAAAAATATCCTCAGCAGCTTTTGGGCCTTGAACAGTAATATAATTCTTTTTATTTTCTAGTATTTTGTTTAACCATAGAATATTGTAAGGTAAGGATGATTGTAAAACAAATCCTTGGTGTAATAATGTGACAACAAATTATAACCTTAACAACACATTCTGCATGTGTTATTACTTAACTTCAGTGATTTTTTTGTGTTACAGAATTATTTTTTCCATGTTATTGATTGAGAAATCAAGGCCCAGAAAGACTACATGATATTTTTCAGACATGCAGAACTTCCTCATCTGAGTGAATTGTTGTCGGTCCTGTTCCCACAGGTCAAGTGTTCAGCTCATTAAAATGTTCCACCATCACAATTCAGTGACCTTGTGGGCAATCTTTACAGAGGCTAATGACTTATTTAACATCGGCATTGATCTGCCAGGTATGATCTCTTTGAGTTAGAAGATCTATAAATGCAGCTTAATCATTCAAAGGGCTTAATTAGCTACTGCATTACTGCAGTTTTATGTTGATGTAGTATTATTTGGTTTATATGAGATTACTGAAGAATCACACTGTGATTTAATATTTACAAGCTAGTCTTTCAAGCACCTCAGGCTCATAAAACCCTATTTTCAGAGATGCTGCTATCTAGTGTCCATGGGCTGCATGAACGTTAGCTTGGGCTGGTGGCTAGCAAGAATTTCTGTATCTTGGCATGCTGTTGTGAAGCTTGCATGCACAACAGGTTCAGATCAGCTTATATGTGCAAAAATAAATCCCCCCACAAAACCTGGTATTTGCACACATACACGCTCACATCTTTGGAAAATCGACCTATGAAAATGGTTCTTTTCAAAATCCTTAGTCAACGGTAAGTATGTTAGGGAGATTGCTGTTCTTTCCCTTAAAGACTGTTGTCTCCTACGTGAATTGCCAGAAAAACATTCTCCCATTTACCCTTTGGCAATACCAAAAGTATGTGATTGTGTTCATAATCCTTATACTTCAATTATATTTCACGGTAATATTTGCTACTTAAATATTATGCAAGCTGTTCCTAGTTTAATGACTGTTTGCTCCTGTTCACAAAATTTCAAGGTTAGCACAAGGTCAAGCTGCACTTTGCTGAAGAAGCCGGTTATAAATTTCACTAATGTATTTCATCATGTGATGTTTTTCTGGTCATACTGGTGATTGTTCTGCAGTAGCAAAATGTTAGCTGAGCACACATGATACATTTGTTACTCCTGAATTCACTATCTCCATAGATAAAATATAGATAATGTTACTTCTGTGTCTCTCTTTCCTATTGCTATATTTGAACTAAGAAGTGAGCTCCTGCTTAAACATAATGAAACTGCTTTAACCTGGTGGCAATTAAATAAATGTTTCCTTATAAGAATTTTATTTGGTTCTGGTATTTTTGAGGGACATCTGTGGTGAAGAGCTTCTGTTAGCTGTTTGCTAATTGATGGGTTCTTGATTACTGGCTGTTTCCTGGTAGTCTGGTTTTTGATTAAAAAGGTGTGGACACCTTTAGTCTCTAGCTGCCTGCCAAGTAGAGGGTAGCTGAGTGGGAGACGCTTACTTAGTAAGCGGGCATACAGCAAACTGAGGCTTTGTGAGTTTGCCTGGAGCAGGGCAGAAATGACTCCAGATAGTGTGGGAACAACACTAGTGTTTATAGGCCACAGGGAACAGTCCCCAGCTTTGACTGGAGAAATCAGCCCTGGAAAACCAGAAACCATAACCCAGATGGAGCTCTGGAGGGAGGCTGCTGCTGCACAGGTCTCAGGCAGCATCCGTCTCGAGTGTCTTTAGATCTTTGTTATGAAAACTGAAAAACCTGAACACATGATTCTCCCTTTCCATTTCATAGAGTGGAGGGTATCCAAGAAAAAAAAATCCCCTAAAATGAGCAAAGGGTGAGCTGACTCTTTTCCATGGATGTGCCAAGCCAAAAGAAGTGCAGCATTACAAAGTACAGTATGATGTCATGCCTGCGTCTTGCGAAGCTAATTTTGAACTAATGATTGCTCATATTCTCACCTGGACATGATGATGATAGAGCAGAGGGGTAGCCAAGGCAAGAAGTGTCCCTGAGGCAGATGTTCTGTGAGTGACAGACTGACTTTTCTGGTAGATTCTCCATTTGTACTAGATTTCAGGGAGCCCAGTCCCTTAGAGAAGCAGGAAACATTAATTTGCTGAGTGGCCCTTTGACTTCCCAGTTTTTCATCTATGACTGTTGTTCAATGGTTCAGGACCAAATTAAATATTTTAGACAAATGGTTACTTTATATGCATGGTAAAATACTTTAAAACATTCTGCAGGCATTTTGGGATGCTAATGATCATGCATTTTCCCACTAGCAATGTTGATTCAACTGACCATAGTGATAATAAGGAGCCAAAATAGTCAACTGAGTTAATAATACACAGGTTAAAGTATTTCTAAGTAGCATTCACAAGATAATCGATGTCATAATATGACCCGTCTGGTAAATTGCCCATGAATTATGAAGAATTAAAAGAAGCCTTGATATGGTAGGCTGTACACACAAACACAAGCAGCAATATGGCAATTGGTTTTACGATGAATGATATCCATAGCACAAGAAATGAGTCAAATATAAGTAAGCAGAAGTGTTCCAAGTTTTTCATTATATTCCTGTCTTTAAAATATTTACCTGAAATGCTCCCATCATTTTCACAAAAGGGTTTGCAGGATCTTTGCCTTTATAATTTGGATTAGATCTTCCAGCAGCAGGAAGAAAAAGTTGAGTCAACTCATTTAGGAGGGAGAAAGGAGCATGTAAAGTTTAAAAAAGTGGCAGTGCCTTCCAGGAAGACACATGCTAGAAGCACCAGGTATGAGGCCAGATCAGTGATCCCCCAGAAGAGATGCTGGAATAGCAGCATATGCTCTATGCAGAAGGTGCCTATTTGTATAATAAAAGTTCTAGCCCCAAAGTTCACTGAAAGACCTCTTTGAATTTTTTCCCCAGTCACATGCAATGTATGCTCATGATCAAATGGCGTACAGCTGGCCTTGCGCCTGCGAGTACCTGTGAACCAGTGGAGTCAGGTTGTGAGAAGGTTCCCTTAGAACATTTCACTAACAAGGGCTTGCACTGCCTCAAGCAGAAAATCACTTGCCTAACTCCTGGCTTTCTGTCCTCATTGCTAAGCAAACCCTGAGAGAGCATTTCAGGCTTGTGTTTAAGAAAAAAAGGTGTTAGCCTTTATATGAAATGTTGAGCTGTATTCTCTAAAACAGAGAGTAATCTTGATCCACTGAAAAAAAAAGTCTCTAGGTTGTAAAATCCAACAGATTACAATTAGATAGTGTAATCTAAATAACTTCATCTGGAAATCACTATAGATAAGAAGAGAAGCAGCTGAAGTGTTGCTTATCGGCAGGTTGTAACCTATGCTAGTTCCTCTCAGATTAATAGAACCTTCATCTTTGAAAGAATATTAATCATCATTAATGGATTGGATTCCAGGCTTCTGCCATCTTTGCATTTCTGATTATTGAGGACTCACAGAGATAAGATATATGTGCTGCAAATAATGAACCTAACTAGTTTTCAGCCAAAGTTACAAAGATCTGAAGTTGCAGACTTTGGTGGTCATCGTTTAGTCTCAGTTATCTGAGATTTCAATGGATTATTTAAATTTTTGATATCTTTAACTTAATTGAACAGAAATCACTACACAGTAAAAGATATTTAAAAATGTATACATGTATGTGATAGATTATAGATATATACATTTATTAACTAGTCATTAAGGCTTCAGTGTGGTTTTTTATTTTGTAGTCCAAAGCCACCTGCAACTGGACAGCTAGAAGACCACAAGGTGTATTTCTCTGTGTATCAAGATAACTTTAGCTAAGAAATAGTTATTTGTACTGAGATTTTATTTAACCATTTCCATGGAGGATTCAGTTGTGAAATTTATATTAGGCTTCAAAGCAAACTTTAACTCATCTCCAGGCAGAGTAATTTCTTCTAGTGCTCTAGGCTACACCTATATGCAGTTAGAAGTATCCAATAATGATTGTGTTTCTTATCCATGTAAACATAATCTTTTTTTTATAGAAAACAAGAGAAGCTGATGGGCATTGACTGTTCGTGGTTTTTTTCCCTGTTACCTGAGAACTGCAAGTCTTTAGTGACTTTTAAAATTAGGTTGTTAAATTTCTCTTAAGTCTAAAATAAATAAGAATTTACAATCTTCAGTATATGCATTTTAAAGAATTAATGAGGATTTAATAAAATAATTGCATGTGTCATTTGCATAAAAATGTACTATATATTACATAGAATTATGTTTAAAGAACTTTTTCAAAGTAGTTAAAGCTGTAAGTTAGCGGAATACAAAGCTTTCACTTGGTTCCCTCGTGTATATGACATAGTACTTACTAACAAGATCACCTGTGATATTTTGCAGAGAACAGAGGACGCTGTCTGACTGAGGAGCTATTCAGCTCGGTTTGCCTTTTTTCGGTGTGTGGCTCTGTTGTCATCCCCAGCAACGTCCCAAGCTCTCAGTTGCCAGAGAAAGCCTTGACAGCGGTGAAAAGCAACATTTTTTTCCACAGTCAGAGCTTCAGAAATGGAACAGTTGTTTTGGCTGTGCTTTAAGAAAAACACATAAGGGGCTGATACCTGTCATGAAGAATATTAACCAGAATGCATAAAAGTTGGCAAATAAATAAGCAACAAGGTCTTATGACTGTACCAATACTTTAACAACAAACAGGACTATGAGTCCTGACTGCAGTCTATTCTCTGTACACAGGGTTTTGGCTCAGAACTAGAAGGGCCTGCAGTGAGGATGTGGTTTTCGTCGTTCAGAGCAGGAAGCCGGGTCATGGGTGAGACAATTAAAGGAAGCCCCTGAGTGAGGTCGTAGGCCACATTAGAGGACAGGGGTCTTTACCTTACTCTCATACAAGTATCCTTTCTGGTAGAGAAAAAGACTGAACCCTAAGTTTTCCCACAGAGCACGCACTGGTCAGTGTTTAAATGGGATCTAGAGCATTAAGCAGCCTGCACCTTTGAAAGCCAGCTGGAAACTGCAGCTGCCTGTGCACGATGGGAGGAACACCACCTATCAGGGGAATCTTCTGTGTTTGCCTTCAAGGGTATCACTATTAGAATGGAATGAAAAGTGTGCAGAGCAAAATGCTCGGCAAATGAAGGACCTTATAGCTCAGTCAATTAGAAATGCTGTTTCCTGGAGAAGAAACAGGTTTTCTTCTGATAAAGCATTCTTACAAAGAAACTAGAAGCAATGTCAGTATCATAAAAACTGGGAAGTTATAAATAGAAAGAACTCTTGTGTCAAAGATGCATCTACATATAAGAAAGACAGAAATAAAAGTATTCTTTGCCTCTCAAATACAGCACAAATAGTCAAGTTGCTGTGTTATGTTTGAATAAGTGAGCCCCAGATCTTAGGTGGTATTTGTCATCACGGCAACATCATCTTCACAGGGAGGAACACATGAACCATGTATTTCTCAATCAAAAAGCAAGAAGATTGTGTTTCTTTGGGGTTTTGGGGGAAACAAAGGACAACAGAAATGGGAAAAGTAATCGGGCAATCACTAAGAGCTATAGACAAACTCAAGAAGGAAGTTAGGCCAGCACTGCTGAGTATTACAAGCAAATCAGTCAATAGGCCACTTGGCTTTTTTAAACAATAGGTGAGGATCACGATCCATGAGGACAGCCATTTGCAAGCCCTGCATGAGGAGTGTGCCTGAGGCCTCCCAGCCCACAGCTGCAGTGTTTGCCGGCAGGCCAAGACGCATTCAAGTGTTCCACGGACGGAAGAAGGCTTAGGTCAGACGAAATGTCCCAACAGACCTTAACCTAGTCCAGAGGCCAAAATATCCAAATTAGGCAGCTAAAAGGTAAAATTCTTGGAAAAACATGATGGAGGAAAAAAGAAATAGTGGAAGAAGGAAGCAAAAGTACTTACAATCCTAATCTAAAGAACGAAAAAAGGTAGAGGTTAAACCTTATTTTGTTCTGTATTTCTAAGCACTTTAACTTATAGTTTTAACTTTAACTTTAACTTTAACTTTCCTATGGTAGCAGAGCAACTCATGTATTTTAATGGGTTGCCCAGAGACGTAGTGGAGGCCCCATCCCTGGAAACATTCAAGACCAGGTTGGACGGGGCTCTGAGCAACCTGATCTAGTTAGCGGTGTCCCTGCTCACTGCAGGGGGGTTGGACTAGATGACCTCTAGGGGTCCCTTCCAACCCAAAACATTCTATGATTCTATGATTTTCTCTGTTTGATATGCACAGAATACCTCCCCTCCCTTCCTTGTCTACATTCTGGCTCCCCATTAACAAAAACTACAAAAAGTGATTTATTTCCTGTGCCAGTCCTTCCTTTTTCTCTTTTCTCTCTGTCAATCTTTGTAGATTTTACAGGCTGTGGCTATATTTGTCTGTATTTGTCATTTTTCTCAACGCTTCAACATTACAGACCCTAAGTTCACCTCATAATATCAGATTCAGTCGTGCTGCTTTTCAGCAAAAGAGAACTGTAACGATCCCATATGCCTTTGTGCTCTACTGTCATCATCACTGAGAGCTTTTTGGTCTCCCCGGCTGTCTGTTTGAGCAAGGGAAATACCCAGGCCCTATATTTGATCTTTTACTTAATTCTTTATATCAGTCTTGAGGAAAAATGTTTTATTAGACAGCATTAGGATAATGCAATCTGTCCTGAGCTAACTTGCAAGTATAAGAGCTTTTGATGATCTTGAAATTGCTGAGTGATTGTTCAGTGAGGCAGACGTGGCTGTCAATATATGAAAAAAAAATATTAATATCTGTATAAACTATTTTTGAAAACCCCACATAGTCTAAGTACACGCAAGGACATAAGAGAATGCCCTTCAAATCTGTCTTTGCTTGTCTTCAGGTGAAGAATTTCTTGTCAGCTCAAACATACACGAACTGTTCTGGAGATGTATAATTCCAGCACAGGCCTTGAATAGGTAGTCTTGAAAAGCCCCAAATATTTCCACAAAATGTTGAAAAGATGACTGACAGTCTGAGAAGGACGGAAATAAGCTGCTAATCCTGTGAAACCTCTGTCAACTATAGTGTTAATCTGAAATGTATTTCCTCTTTTTTTCTGGTACTAGAAACATGTTGAGCTTTGCTCAGAATAACCCCCACAAAACTGTTGCATATGATTTCCAGTTCACATATCAAGTTTTGCAGACTTTCTGCTTTTGCATCACCAGTTTTTCTTGAATTATTCAGTTCCTTCAGTTAATGGCTACCAGTGTGCTGTACATGCAAGAGAGTATGTGTTATAGCTTCATTTACTTCATGCCATGTCTTAGTCATTTTTAAATTTAGGTTTTTCTAAATGCTTTTCTAAATTTGTGTTGATGCCTGGTAAACAAGCTGTGAAGGATCAGTCACCATTAACACAATCTGTCTATCCTGCACCAGAGAGCCCTTGAAGGGAATTTCCAGCGCGACGCTGCAGGGTGTCTTGGCTTTTTGGAATGCTACAAAGCAAATTGTAAACAGTCTTCACTATGCCAGCACAAGCAACAGCTTTGGTACCGCTTTCTGCTGAATCTGCTTCACAAAGATTCAGTGAATGACAGCTGTTCAGGAATAGTAGGCACTGTTTACCTTCTTGCTTTAACACACTGTAGTTTCCCCCAAAACTTATATACCATATTAGCTATGATAATTACATTATTCTGCTTTACAGCCTTATTGTAAAAATCATTCCAAAAATTGTCTAGCCTGTTTTAACTGTCTTTCCATTCCAACTTCAATAGTTCGGAGAATGCTCCTAAGCAGCATACCTTTTCTAGGTACATATGATTCATCATCACCCTCAAAGGCAACAGGCTTTATGTCTGATCCACTTTCATACGAATATGGTATACCATATTTCTGGTGAATTCTGTCTTGGCACACTTTCTGTTCAGGAGCTGGCACTGATGACTCAACCTCACAGTCACTTCTTGGCTTCACAGATAATCATCTTAACCACCTTCAAGGAAACTGTGTGAACATCTGCATATCTGCTTTTGTATTGTTCTCCACCACTGCATGTGTTAAGTCTCTGTTGTAATGACTCTCAAGGATCAGGTGAGTCATGTTTCTGAAAATGGATTTTTTTCTAGATGGTTTCAGCAGCCTAAGGACAGGTGGGAATTTCCTAATTAAAATTGCCGTAGTCATAAGAGGGCCATACACCCCAAGGAAGAGGATTGTCTTCTTGGCATACATTTTTTATGGGACAACATGGGACTGTGACCATTCTATTCCTTCATTTCATCACATTCTGAACAGGATTATTCAGTAACTGAAATCTGTTCTTTTTCACATGCTGTGTTTGAACACATAATGGCTACGTCAGCTGCAGGACCCAGAACCGCTTCCCAGTTTTGGGCCTGTGCATATGTGAGCTTCAGCTCCATTCCTGATCCATCTTGTGATGGAGACCTAAACATTCACCACCCTTTCCCTGAAAAGAAATTTTATATATTTTGTGGAGAGGGAAGCTGGCTGCTCAGGCAGCAGAAGTGTCTTGATATGATCGAGTCAACCTCTCAGTCTAGATGACTGAGATGTGGAAGGTGCATACCTGGACATTCATCTTCTGCACAGCTTAAAGAGAGACCATCTGCCTTCTTCTTCTGTTGTAGTACTAGAATATGTCACAATTCAGATATTAAATCTGCAGTGGCAAGTATTATTCTGCAACACGAGCACTCTTACCTTTCACAGTATTTAAGTGTTTTCTGCTGAGTTACCAAACCAAGTTCAATACTTAACAAACAACCCTAGAATTCATTCTGTCCTCTTTTTTTCCACTTGGATCTCTGTCTAGTATATTTGTCACCAAAAATCAACATCACAGGTTGCAGTGAAATTTTGTTGATTTAGAGAAGACGAGGATATTTGGGGGATTTTTACATGCATAATTTAGTCTGACTTCATCATTCCCTTAATGAGAGAATGCCTTCTCTAAATATTTTGTAATCTAATTTATTTTATAGTATATTATCACATGGACATTACAAATGTGTTAACCAGTCTCTTAATGACATCATATTCAGGAATTATTAATTGCTCTTTGCCTCCAGACTTCTTCAGACTTCAGAGTTTCAGCTTCCAGAGAGGGATGGTGTTTTGAAATTTGCAGCTGGTACCTAGTTTTCTAAAGAATCAGCTCAAACCCTTAATTTCAGCCACAGCTATTACGTACAAATCCAGAGATGATACATTGGTCTTCTGTTGGAGAGAAAGGGAATGTTTGAAACTACTGAACAGGGTTTTCCCAAACTGTGGCTCAGTGCCACAGTTTCAATTTCATTGAGAAAATCTTTATAAAGAATAAGAATGGGATACCAGCAAACAAGTCTGAGCCAAAGCAGAATTTCCATTCTTCATACTCTTCAAAAGTTCAAAACAGCTTTTGTTTGATGCTGCAAACAGGGATAACACCTGAACACCATGAATTTTATAAACTGTTCTCCTTTCTTCACCTTGGCTCCTACTCCTTTTCCTCATCTCAGCTTCAGAACACAAAGGCTTTAACACAGCCCTGAAAATATTTTGTTGTCTGTTTTCAAATAGCCAGTAAAGCACACACTAGTATTTGTCAACTATCATCTTTCATCTAAAAAACTCAAAGAAATTAAGAAAATTTATAATATTAAATATACAGAAGGAATTAATTCTTGAGAATTATTTGCATCTCATTAATGGATAAAGTGAGACACAGATATCTTCAGTGAGCCAATGGCAAAGCTAAGCTTGGACCATTCTACCTTCCATCCTCCATTCTAGCTGTGCAATATACATAAACTATGATATTACGAAGTACGAGAAGCTTCAGACAATGAGGAGAATGCTTTTTGGGAAGAATGAACTTTCATTCTAGTACGCATATGTTTGGCTAACAATAATTTTTACTATAGAACAGTGAACACTAAAATTATGCTCACATTTTATTGTTTGCATTGCAGTTGCATAGGTTTGATAGTACTATTATTCAACAGTAGGCTAATATAAGTTCCAAATGCATAGCTTACCTGTGATTTTGCTTTAAATTAAATATAGGCATTCAATATTTGTTTCTAGCTTCTCATTTTTCATTAAATCCATGCAATTCTTTAAAATTTAATCATGTGAGCTTTTTGCAACCATTTGAGAATCTGGGTTATGTAGTTAAAACACTGTGCAAATAATTCATATGATCAGACTAATACAACTTTACTGTTATAGTCACTTTTAAATTTTTGAGATTGTAATTCAGCTACCAAGAATCCATAACCAATTGTCTTTGCATTGTCCTGGGTGACTATTCCTTATATAGTGAATGACTCTGGAAACCTCTTGTTCTCAGAATACATTATAGTATATTAAATAAATTAAATTGCAGTTTTACTTGATGATTTTCTTACTACAATGTCTGTTGGAATGCGGATTCTAGGTTATGTTTGTATTACTGCATGTGTTGTTTACAGTGCAGAGAGAGGACTCAATAGCTTAGTTATGTGTGAAACATCTTCCTGAGAGATACGAATATGTGGAATTTGTCTCACTGATACAGGAGTCACCTCATCAGTCATGAGCAGAGCTGCCCCCAGTGGGTAATGGGCGGAGATTTATCTGTTATCAGGCGGAGATTTACCCTGATGGCAATATTCTGTCATTGATTTTCAGGCACCATTTACTGATTCCAGAGGATATTTTGTGTTTTATCTGATAGTCTTATACAGTCCCTATTTTAATGTACAATTGGCAACTTAGTGGTATTGTACAAATTAGTTCTCTTGTTAAAAAAATTTCCATCCATTCAGTAAAGTTTTGGCTATTACCTTTCATAGAATCATAGAGTCACTTTGGTTGGAAAAGACCTTTAAGTTCATTGAGGCCAACCTTTAACCTAACCCTGCCATCCCACCGCTAAACCATGTCCCTAAGCACCTTGTCTATCCTTCTTTTAAATACCTCCAGGGATGGGGACTCGACCACCTCCCTGGGCAGCCCATTCCAGAGCCTGACAACCCTTTTGGTGAAGAAGTTTTTCCTAATGTCTAGCCTAAACCTGCCCTGTCGCAGCTTCAAACCATTCCCCCTCGTCCTATCATC
>NW_009258377.1:1293209-1311577 GCF_000687185.1 Egretta garzetta
TTCCTGCTGGCCACACTATTCCCGATACAAGCCAGGATGCTGTTAGCCTTCTTGGCCACCTGGGCACACTGCTGGCTCATACTCAGCCAGCCATCAACCAGTACCCCCAGGTCTTTTTCCACCAGGCAGCTTTCCAGCCACTCTTCCCCAAGCCTGTAGCGCTGCATGGGGTTGTTGTGACCAAAGTGCAGGACCCAGCACTTGGCCTTGTTGAACCTCATACAGTTGGCCTCGGCCCATCAATCCAGCCTGTCCAAGTCCCTCTGCAGAGCCCTCCTCCCCTTGAGCAGATCAACACTACCACCCAATTTGGTGTTATCTGCAAATTTACTGAGGGCACACTCAATCCCCTCATCCAGTTCATTGATAAAGATATTAAACAAGACTGGCCCTAGAACTGAGCCCTGGGGGACACCGCTTGTTACCGGCCGCCAACCGGATTTAGCTCCTACTAATGGTGGGGCAGCAGATATTAACTCACTCTAATTTTGAGAAATGCAAAATTATGTTTAGTGAAAGGGATTGTTTACCTTATTTGTACTCACTGATGGCGTCTCAAAGTATCCTTAAAAAGATGGTGAAGCTTAATGACAATCTCTTACACCTGACAAGGAATAAATGGCTAAAAAAAGGGATGGAAAAAAGTTCTAGAAAAGGTTATAATGCCAGTATCAAATAGGGTCTGCTTACTTGTCTCACTGGCTGAAATCTGGCCTTAAAGATGAAGTGTCAAGAACCTACGTTGAGTTTAATGGTACCGGTATCTTGCTCATTGCATTATGTTTCTAGAAGAAATAAGTATCCAAAGACAGGTGACGAAAATTTTTACAGACTACAAGCAATTTCTAAGTGCCTGAAGAAACTGATATGATTTGGGCCGTTTAATTTTTTAAAAAAGAGAGAGAGAGAGAGAGAGAAGTGGACACATCAGAGGGAATATATTTGATTCAGATAAAACAAAAAAAGTTGCTCAGAAGGTCAATAAGGAACCTCTGTTTACCCCCTAACAATACAAGAACAAAAACATTTGATGAAATAGGAAAGCAATATACTTTTACACAGTTTGTAATTAACCTGTGGAACTGGCTGTCATGAAATATTAGTGCGCTCAAGAGTTTAAGAGCCTTTGAAAAAGAGATGACATTTTATCTGAGTAATGAGAACATCCACAGTTAATTTAGTAAAAAAATAATATTTTGGACAGGACGCAAACTTCCATACTTCAGGATATTAACCAATTTCCACTTAAAAGTTTGAAAGAATTTTTGTGTGGCAAGGTCTTTTAAAAATTCTCTTCATTTCACAGTTAATATTGTAGTGCCCACAGCCAGACAGGGACTGTGACCCTAATTGTGCAGTGTTCCATAGCGACTAGATGGTCCACTGGCAGTGTCGTGGACTCATTGTATCCAGAGATACAGGGTTCCCATGCTGTATAAGACTATGCTCTTTATAGTACAGTAAAGCACATTGATTCCTCCTGGAAGACTTTCCAGGCTCTAATTTACTATTGATTTTACATTTCTATTATTTTCTTGGTTTCAGAATTTAATTAGGCTTTTAAATGGTAGAATTAGTCTCCGAAAGCTCGAAGGTTCTATTCTAGAGTATTAATCCATGCAAGATTTTGGTCTCAGTCTTGCTTGCTGCTTACTACAAGGAAAATAACATTTCAATTTTTCTTATCAATATAATTCACTATTTTACCTATTGTGTCTCTTACATTCTTTGACATGACTTTCTCCTGTGACTATTCTTACTCTAAACTTTTTGTTACTGAACACAATGGAAACTTTATTCAGTCCACTCTCTCTTTCCATGGTGTTTCATTGTCTGGTTGTTTTGTAAAGAATTGTAAATGCAAGAAACTGGTCATTAAAATAATTCTTTCAGTTCCCACATCCTTCAGTTTTACAGATACACACACATACATACAGAGTCATGCATTGTACCTGCAGTTATCAAGCTAAAAAATAAACTTTCAGAAGTCTGCTGTATCCCTACATAGAAATGTTAAACTTTTTGCAGGTTTTTCTTCTGAGTAAAATCTAAGGGTAGACAGGAGAAGTGAGCAAGGTAAAAAAAGACTTACTACAAAATTTCAATATTTTTCCTTGTTGGGCAGAAGGGAAAGGGTTTCAAAAGTCGTTTTGGAAGGTGAAAGGCTTGAACAACCAGCCAAAATTACTGATGTCACACTGCTTTCTCTTGTGGAAGCCAAAGGCTTGACCCTTAGCCTTTCATTTCCCAAGCAACTGACTTAATTCCAACCTATTGAACTGTTCTGGAAATGGTTGTCTAACAATTTAATCCAGTAAAATAATTTGAATAACTAACTGGGAACTGGGCACAGAATGGGACCGACCCCATAAGTGGGGTTAGGATACTTGCCTGTTGCACATGATGACTGGAGGCTTCTGTGACTCCAACGTTGCATTTTTCTCTAGTTTGTTGATTATTCTCTTCTTGGGAAAGAGATGCTGAGCACCCATGGTAAGCTGTTGCTCTGACTTACCCTTTTAAAAAGTCCATCTCCAATGACATTTTATGGAGAGCAGACTCCAAGACTGACTATCTTTGTTGTTGTTCCTTAACGTCACATTTATTCTGAATGTAAATGAGAGTATCTGGGTATTTGATGAAATTATCATTGAAACAACATGTTCTGTAACCCTATTAAGTCTGCATTTTCAGATAATAATATTCTGTTGGAAAATTCCCAAATGGCTTTCATAGTCAATACATCCTGTTTTGTCTTAGAACACCTAAAATAAAAAAAATGTGCTTTAAAGACTGAAGAGCTCTATCCCAGCATTCACAAGCCCATATATTCATGTCCTTCTCCTATTTGTAGTATATGCATGTATATATTATATAGAATAATCTTCAAACATAGCATCCAGATAGCAATTACTGTGGTCAGATTCTGCAAGAACTTTTAGTGCATTGATGGTGTTAATACAATTAAGATGCCATGAGTTGGTTGAAAAAACTGAGTGTGTTCATGCAAGTGATCTGAACATGTCCAGGCAATATACTGTGTTAATGTGGAAGCCAGTTACATAAAGGCATGAGCTGTCTGTGGTGTAACACCTCCCCCATACAGGATGTTCTCAACTCCCAGTTACATTTGGACAGTAAGGGAGGTACATTAATATAGGTTGATGGCAGAAATACCTCTTTCAGCAAGAGCTAGTTTTCTATTTTGCAATCTTTCGGCTAACTGTTATGTCACTGTATGCAAAATTCTGCTGGCTTGCAGGAGTTAAGCACTAGTGAACATGAATAAAGTGCTAAGGTTGTGTTTGCTATGAGTTTTGAAAAAAATTAGATTTTTTTTTCTGGACTCTGCCATTTTCTTTGGAATAAAACCGAGTCTTTATGTTCATATGTAGAACTAAGACCACATAAGTGGTCAAAAGCATCCTTCTTCAGCTCATCATCAAACCATCTATTGTGTAAACCCAACTGGGTATGGGAAGATGGACAGAGATTCTCCCCATCCCTGCTGCTGCCTCTATGGGGAGTCTACGTAGAACAAGCTTCCTGGGGATGCTCCGTTAGCTTAAAACATACTGTATAGCTTTTCTTTTTCTGTTGTTATTTTTGTTTTGTTTTCCAGCCAAAAATCTTCAAAAGCTTTTAGACAACAATGGGGCCAGGAAAGATTGTTGTCTGAATTTAAAAAGCAGAAAAATCAGCAGAGAGTCTCCTGTACACATGATTTCTTTCATTCTCTATTTCTTGCATTAAGCCAATTACTTAATGGACAGAAAGTTATTTTAAAATCCTTCAGAGTGTGAGGCAGATTACAGAAAAATCTCCCTAAGCAATGGAAAACAATGTATAAATAATAAGAACCTAATCATTCCCTTTAATGAAAAACTGCTCACAAGGGAGGAAAGATACGCATGCATATGCACTAAAATTAAGTCATCCTACTTACATGCTTGTGTCCCCGTGAAGCGTGCTCTTCAAGCACCATTCTGAAGCTTAAATGCTGCTATGCTTCATGATCCAAGACATATGTAGGGAGAAGACAGTGCTGTACTTGTGTCAGCTCATTTTTGGCAGCTCTCCTGAGCACAGAAAACAGGAGGAAACTTTATCGTGCTATTTCTGTTTCGACAAATTCTACAGAAATCAGACATTTCTCCCCACCCCCTGTCCCCTCCCCTCCCCCACCAAAAAAAAAATTCCAAACAATCCCAAACCCAAAGAAGACCCAAACCAGCTGAGGAAGTCTGATAGTCATATACTTGGGTACAGGTGTAGAGAAGGCTAAAAGAATTTGTCTTCTCCAGAAGCCTGAATTTGGGTCCTTTGGTATTCAGCCTTCTGTAACATTTAAGGCAGACACAGGCTCTGGCTACTCATCTTGGATACAAAAAGTCCAGCTGTAAAGCCTGTTCATGTCAGATGGAGTAGATTCAAACATTCAGCAGCTTTTCTTCATGCAGTATTAATCGCCAGTTTCTGGCTGTGGGTAGACAGGAACCAAGAGACAATACAGACTCTTTACTTACAAAATTACACTTCTTTCTTTCCATCTTTCCTTCTTTCTTCCTTTCTTCCTTTCTTCCTTTTCTTTCTTTCTTCCTTTCTTTCTTCGTTTCTTTCTTCCTTTCTTTCTTTCTTCCTTTCTTCCTTTCTTCCTTTCTTCCTTTCTTCCTTTCTTCCTTTCTTTCTTTCTTTCTTTCTTTCTTTCTTCCTTTCTTTCTTTCTTCCTTTCTTTCTTTCTTTCTTTCTTTCTTTCTTTCTTTCTTTCTTTCTCTCTTTCTTTCTCTCTTTCTTTCTTTCTTTCTTTCTTTCTTTCTTTCAGCTTCTTCTAATGATAGCAATAGTTTCTATTGTTATAAAAAATCATGTAATGAAAAACTAATCCAACACTGGCAACCAGAAGTGACAAAAACCTGGGACGGACCTGAAGAAGGCTACGTGCCTATCTTCTAGCCAGAAAGTCTGGTTGCTGGGTTCAGAAGTCGTTTTGTAGTTTGAATTATTTGCTAGAACAGTATGAGGAAACAAAAAGTTACTTTTATGACCAAACACTGATCTAAACTTCCACAAATATTTAGAAAGTAATGCTCGACCTCCTGTCCTCCTCATCCCCACAAAATTATCTTTTATTCATGTACAATTTATAATGAATTTCAGAATATTTTAGTCAATTCTATTTCACCAACAGCTTTTGCTGTTCTGCTTATGCTTTCTTGGTGTCCAACAGCAGCAGCTCTTTTCTTGGCAGAGTCGTAGGTTATTCCCTAACACCCTGTTGAGCTGCAGTTCCTTCCTGCACAGGATGGGCAGGTACTTTCCAAAACAACTTTATGCAGATTGGTTAAATTCCATCCATGTCTTGGTTGATGAGGTGAATGCTTGACAGAAATACCTTCTCAGTTACCATGTTTTGAACCATTCTTACGTCTTCCGTGAACTACATCAGTGGGTTCGCCTTAACAGTAGAAAAAGCAGGACCAGTGAGCCATGGAGTGCAACTAGGGCAGAACATTTTGGTTTTAACAGGTTTAAACCTGTTACAGAAAACATTGGCTTAGACAATTGGTCTTTTTACTACAAAAAAAGTGAGGATTGCAGGTGGAGTGGGATTGAGGAGGCAAAACTGGCATCTGTAGGATGAAAGAAGAAGGTGGAAGGTAATCTTCAAAAGTATGTTGTCCACGAAGGAGCGGAGGTGTGTGGGAACTGAAGTTCACACTTTAAAAATGTTCATTAAGTGTGTGCTTGTCTTGAGTACTTTCAAGCAAATAGGGGAGTTCCCACTGACAACAGTAAGTTTTTACTCCAATCTTCTTTCTGTATTTCTAAAATGTATAATTATTTAGTGCTGAAGATCTAAGGCAAGAAACATTTGACTCAAAAATGTTTTCATTAGGGTATTTTGAGGCTGTAAAATGAGTGTTTGAGGGGAAAAAAAGGAGTTTCTGTTTCCTCCCATCATACCTAGTTATGCAATGAAACGATTCCTATGTTCAAAAGACCTGTTGAACACACCAGTCCTGTGTTTATTTTGCACAGAGTGTCTGGCGGTGGTTTGTTTTTCTCTCACTTAATCTATTTGTGCTATATAAGTATATTGCACCCTCTACCACCCTCTTTTTAAGAATGTGAATACAGCACTTCTTTATTACATTTGCAGCTCTCAGAAATTATTCTTCGTGGAAGAAAGGACAAGCACCCCCAACTAATTAACTAATGTGCTATTTCGTTCCCTAAATTCTCCTTTAATCGCTAGTGTGTGTAGATGAAAAGGAATCAAAGCTGCCATAAGGTTTAGAACATTTCACTTGTATGCCCTCTGTGAATTTATCACAATAAAGAAAACTTTTCCAGCCCAAGCATAGCTGTTACAATCGCCTCAGTTGTTATAGTTGCCCAAAACACTGTTTAGCCTAAGTTACCCCTACAGATAGACTGGTCACTTGTGATATTCTCCTGTCTGTTTGTTTTACTAGCAGGCATTCCACTGTTGGGACTGTATTCCCCATTTGCTTATTTGATCATATATATTGTGTATAACATACTCTATTTGGTTAAGGGAACTTTTTTGTTATTAGAAAAAGCACAATTTCTTATATTATCCTCTGCTAGATATATTGACTATACAGTCATCTAAACCGATGTTTGCAATATATATAATGAACATTTATGGAGCCTAGAAAAGAAAACTGCCTTTTTTTTCCCACTATTGCATCTACTTTACAATATGATATTAAGCTAAACAATAAATCAAAGACAGCCCTGACATAATTCTAATTGTTATTTGATTCTCTCAAAGCATTCTCATATAAGCTGAATTTAGAAGATTTCTTCACAGCCCTTTGCAGATTGCTCTGAAAGACAGTTAAGCAGAGGTTTTTACTGAAGAACCAAGGCAAATGCAATGTTTTTCAGGAACTCATGTGCCCTGTGAAGAGGAGCTTTTCCTGAGCACTGCTCTGGGTACAAGAACAGAGGGGGAGAGGCAGATAAAACCAGAAAAGAAAGCCTTTTTCCAGGGTCATTTCTATGAGCATCAACACCAGCTTAGCAGATCCCAGTTCATTCCCCACTTTGAGCTGCTGGTTTCTGCCCCTCACGTGCCGCCTCAGTTGTGTCAGAACAACTATTTGTGAGGCTCTGCAGTGAACCAGACCAGTGAACGGTATCTGTTAAAAATAACAGGGTATTTTTAACCTGTTTCAGTTTCTTGATTGGCTCACCACACGGCCACCCAGCTCTGCTCCCCTAATGGAGGGGGCAGTGCAGGGACGGAAGATGAGAGGCAGGGGGACAAGAGCAGGCCCAAAGAGCTTAAGCTGGTGCTGCTGCTGAAGTCTGTGGGTGCTTGGCCTAAGCCAGCCCCAATGAAGATGCTGTCATAACCCTGAACTTTTACAACAAAAAGGGGGATTGGCCAGAAGAGGCTTGGATCCTGAATAGAAAAACTGAAACAGGATTTCTACTTTGGCAAAAGATTCCCATCTCTGGTCATTTTTGTAAAGAGCAGACCTGCATCTGAGACATTTCTCTCTGCTATCAATTTCTGCTCATTTTAATAAGTGCAAAATTAGATTGGTGAAAAATGGTTGAAATAAGTACAAAGGTGAGAAGCCAGAAACATTGCTTTGTCCACTTATATGCTTTCCTTCATAAAGTAACATGAATCAGAAAATCAGCTCAGCAAATTATGTAATTGCAAACAGTCCTCCCTACCCATCTTGTCTGGTAGGCCAGGCCACCATCGTACTTGCTTATGGGAAATATTCCAGTAGATTCATTTAGTTATACAGTGAATTTGGCAGTTATATTGGCCAGTCTTTCAATATTAAATTGCCCATTTGTCCAATCCATGTAATAAGTGACATTGATAATAGCAAGAGTTTGTTTATGGAGCAAAGCTACATGCATTGGTAGGTAGTTTCTGCTTTGTGAACTTTAGATTTTCTTTCTTCCAAAATCAAAATCAAGAGCTTTATTTCAGGCACCAGACAAAGACATTACTGCAGCTTCACACAGGGCTGTGCAGCAGCTGAGCGTTGGCAATTGTTGATTCAGCTTTAACAAAAAAGCAAATGCAAAGTGATGTAACATATCTTTGCACTATTTAATTACCTGCAAAATAATGTCAAATCATCTGACATTTTTCATGCCCCACCAACAACCTGATCCTGACTTCACTGGGAGTCTGAGACCTCTGTATTGATCTATTCATTACTCCTGCCTGGTAACCCCTTCCTCTTCTGTCAAAATATTGCTTGATTGTTCCTCTTCTTTTACACAGCTGTTACATCTATTATACAGCTTAAACAAAGACATGTTCTGGTTCTATAAACAGTGATGCACATGCTTAGTTTGCAACTAGGACAGGGAAGCCAAAGTTGTTGCAGTTTAAGGACCCACATAACTATCGAAAGGATTGGGTCCATAGCCATGTAAAGATAAATATCAGAAACACAAATGAAAATACTTGAGCATATGCACAGCTTACTGTGGCATTACTAAGTCATTAGGGGTGATTGCTTGTGCCAGCAACCTAATATAAACATTAGATGATTTTGCATCTCCCTGATTGATCATACATTTGTTAGAGACGATGAGATGAATCTCATATTTCCATACAGCCTGAAAAAACTAATAAAATGGAATAGGATGGTATAAAACAGAGAAGACCTTCTTCCGAATCCTGAAGGTCATTTCTTCATGAATACAGAAATATACCATCTCTTGGTAAAAATGTACAAATATATTCTGTAACATAATGCTCTGTATTTATATTTTAAACATTTTAATGAAATATTAAACAGATTCAGTTTGAGATCCTGTTATTAAGCTATAGGAAAGGTCATGAGAGTAGAGAGACTGCAATAGCTGCTCTGAACAAAGTAGCTTGTTATTCAGTAACAATGTGAAGTTTTAACCTGGAGATGATATGCAATAACTAAAAATTATAAAACTATAACTTCCTTGTTTCTTATTTTTTGTAAGTAATCTTTTTCTCCCAGGGGCTGTGTTGTTTCTTTAAAACATGCTCTCAAACTAATCTCTTTCTTATCCTTTCCTTTATTCTTCCTTTCTAGCCCCTGTTTTTTCCTCTGCATTCTCCCCTCCCCCCAGTTCTCTTCAATTTGATCTCGTCCATATGGTCTTAGACAAATTGGCTGCAAAAGATCTGGGTAAGGTGAGCAGATGTCCTGTGAAAAAAAAGTCATCAGGGTGTCCATTTTTTCCCCATTTCTTCATATTACACTACTCAGTTGCACAGTAGGGGAAAAATAATAGGCAATTTACATAGAGAAATTCTTGGATAAACCTGGGTTAAAACACTGGAAAAGAAACTTTTGCAATAGTTTGTCAGAATTAAAAAAGAAAAACAAAAAACATTGTTCATTCTTTGCAGTTACGCCAGCAGGTTGTCTAAAACATCTGCTCTGGTAATATGTCACAAGAAATAGCCTGTGCAGGTTAGGCCAGTACATAATAGAAGTAAATGTATTTTTAAATGCCAGGTTTTAAAAGAAGACAGATCTGCTTGGTATCTCATTATAAGGGAAATGGCTTTTCATGTCACCCCATCAGTAGTTGTGCAGCTTTGGGGAAAGTTTCAAAGGTTACGATCTATAACTTTTAACTCTTAACTAGCTTACAACTAGCTTCCCATGAAGAAACTCTGGATGGTTTTAATTCTCAAATAATAAAATTGGTCCTTTTTTTGTCTTTAAAAAATGAAAGGGAATTTGCCTTACTTCTGCATATTGTAAATATTCTTCCTATTTCTGGACAGGAAAACTCCTCAGGAACATCATGTGGGGTTCCTACTGTAGATGTTTGCTTCTCTGCATGTTCATGTGCATGACTCTCAAAAATCTTTTCGGGATGATTCTGACTTAATGGCAGCATAACAATGAAACAAAATCCCTGATTTCCATGGAAATGCCTAGTCACATCAGGGGAGCATAAATTCAGCTTTCAGAAAGCTTCAGCTTCCTCTGAAGACAGGAGAATAGACCTGTCTTAAGTGAAAAAATCCTTGCATAAATCTGCATGGTTTGGACCCAAATTCAGTAAGTGACCAAAACGTGTACTGAATTTAAGTATGCTTGCACATGTTTGCAAAATTTGACCAAAAGAGAGATATTTAAGCATGCACTCACATAATTTACTAAATCATGGATTATCCAGAAAACTACAAAAACCTTTTAGGTGATACAAGGTTCCTGACTGAATTCAACATTTAAATATGTGATTCCCTTGGAACTACTTATGATCTTGCAGTTACGCCAGAACTTAAAGATTTTAGTGATCGTTAAGTATACAATGCCAATAGGCATTAATTTCCTTTTGCTTATACTGGTTGTAAGCATATGAAAAAAAAAAAAAAAAGTTACACCGACCAAAGTAAGAAGGCAATATCTTTCTGGATGCACTATGATCTCTGAAGTCATAAGTGTTATTAAACGGTTGCTCATCAGAAAACACACAGATACATACAGTTTTGACTAAATTTTCACTGGGAAGTCAAGTATATATATTTCTGGTTAAAAGCTTAGAGAAAGCAGGCCCAGAGTACAAGTAACGTGCATGATTTTTCATTTACTAAAAATCCTTCCTCTGCCCATTTTGGGGAAGGGTTTTAAAGATATCCCAGTGCATTCTTACTGCCTCTTCTGGAGCGGGGCCAACTCTAGTTTTTCATAAGCAAAAATCCTATATTGTGAAAGATTTGAGTCTATTCCCTTGTGGGTATGCACAAAATAATAGTAAAACTCAAAATATTTTTTTAGAATAAGATGACTATTTCTTCCTTGCTTGAATTATCTCTTGATTGAAACTGAACAGAAAAAGCTTCCACATCTTTCCTTTGTATAGGTGAATCCCTTATATCTCATCTTTTTTTAAAAAATAAAGTACTATTTGCCATGTTGTAAGGCTGAACATATTTTAAAACCACAATTAAGAAGCGTGAGAAATAAGGAAAATTAATGATGAAATATAAAAATGTGTCAGAAAAAAAGGACCTGATTATCTGGGGAGGGTTCTGCTTTGCATTGATATTACATAATAGTACTCTGGTCTGAACTACTCTCAATTTCTTAACCAAATTACCCTTTAAATTACCAAGCAAGGGCCATATGCTTCCCTCATTTATGCTGCGCATATCTCAGATTTTCACTTAATTTAAACAAGAGAGACATGGGAAGTGTCTCTTTAGTTTAAAGGAAACCTGTGTGCACTTCTTTTAGTGTAAATTTCTGAAAGTTACCATGGTGAGAAATGCTTTTTCACAGAGTCCTCCTGATCTCTGATTCAGTCTAGGAGTTCTTCCTTTTTAACTTCTTTACACCATCATCTTTCTGGTCAAGGACTAGTCAAGACTCTTCTTCAGTGCTTCACAATGGTTACTTTATTTTCTGAAGGAGAGTTATGGTAGGATGAATAACATTTGAGACAAGAAAAAGGCTAAGATTTAGAAATGAACTTAAATTTGCTCCTAAATTTGAATTCATTCATAACTCAACAAGACTACAAAGATTAATGAAGTGGCTAAAATTATACATAATGTTTAGGTAACTCACTAAATCTGCGTTGATTTTCTTGGATGTAATGTAACTGGACAGGTTTCAGAATGCATAAGCCTGCTTATGTCCATAATTTGATGAAAAGATTTTTTTCTTTTTTTGTATTGTGGCACTGAAGCATTTGCACCGCTGTTTCATATGGTGCTGAGGTTGTTTTCCTAGTGGCGCTGTGCTGTGTGATAGAACCAAAATGGTATAACCTCTAACAGGAACCAAGGTTAGGCAGTTGCACAAATAATAGTCAAGTGTTGGACAACATTAGGCTTCTTATGTTCCATTTCTTGCCTTCACAATATCATTTCCTACTTGCATTTCCTTAAAAGATTAATAGATGTGGTATAAAAGGAGCATGAATAGGCTGAATTAGGATTTAGCTGCAATGGATTATGGACAGCTAGAGGTTGGTCACAACTAAGTAGACTTCTTGATGAAATAATTACTGTAGATGTGGGCAGAGGGAAACAACAGCATCTACTTCTTGATTTCCAAAATTTCTCGTAGAACAATGTAAGAAACCTGTTAAATCATCCAAAATGGTGAGATGGAGTATACTTATTTCCATGCCTGTGCCTCCCTTATGCAAGGTCAGAGAAAGCAGAAGGATGTTAAATGTTGATGATTTCCATTTGAATGTGAATGTGGGATGGTCATGTTGTAGGTGAGACCAAATTCTCCAAATCCTTCTGCAGGGAGCTGACCTGAAACTCTGTCAGGAGGACTGGATCAATACCTACTAAATAATGCAGATTTTATAAGACACACGGTATCTACAAGTAAATCAAGAACAAGTCCTCACAATGTCCCCTCTAGTATGCACATCCATCATCCATTTATAGCAGCATACCAGATATTTCTCTTGCTCTACAAACACCACATGCAACCATGCCCTAGGGTTTGCCAATCAACTGGACCTAGTGTCTGGGTGTAATTGATTCACTGTTAGGAATAGACTCCATGGTAGAAACACTTCAAAGGATTCCTGCCACCCTGTCCTTCCCTACCGCTGCAGCCAAGCCTGGCAGCCTCCTCCATGGGCAGAGCAGACATGTCTGTAGGACAGAGAGAGAAAGGTGCTTTTTGACTTCATTGGCTCTAATTGGAAGACTAGCCAAACACAAAGAAAACTGCAAAATCAAGAAAGAGACACTGATTTGGAGGAGAAGGAGGGTTTCATGTTGGTTGGCTTCTCAGGTTTCCTTTTTCTGGACCAATGTAATTTTCCAGTTACCTAAAACAGAAGGATACTTTTCGATGACACTTTTAAAGCACCTGTGTCCCTGAGTTTTAGCTGTCCTTGAGAACCAGAGTGTAACTATATGGGATTGCCAATAACCCTGATGCCATGAGTGATGCTTTTAGGCTTGTGGGGTTTTGTTTGTGTGTGGCAGGATGAGGGTGGGGGGAGTCATGTGTGGTTTTAGGCTCTGAGCTATTAGCACTGCCCTGTGAGCCTGAAGCAGCTGGGTCCCCCATCTTACCACAGACTTCAGGAAGATAGTCTGTGCTCGTAAATGTATGGCAGATGTCAAGGGATAACAGTGCTGAATACTACTCAGCAAAAGCCTAAGTAAATTATAAGACAACATACAGCGCTTTGTTGGCACCCAAGCTCATCCACTTGGGGAAGGAGACAAGGGACTGTACCATATCTGTATGATGAGCAACTTAACTTAAATTGTATTGAAGCTACAACTAGTGAGGTGGGGGGAGTCATGTGTGGTTTTAGGCTCTGAGCTATTAGCACTGCCCTGTGAGCCTGAAGCAGCTGAGTCCCCCATCTTACCACAGACTTCAGGAAGATAGTCTGTGCTCGTAAATGTATGGCAGATGTCAAGGGATAACAGTGCTGAATACTACTCAGCAAAAGCCTAAGTAAATTATAAGACAACATACAGCGCTTTGTTGGCACCCAAGATCATCCACTTGGGGAAGGAGACAAGGGACTGTACCATATCTGTATGATGAGCAACTTAAATTGTATTGAAGCTACAACTAGTGAGGCAAATCAGCAGCAGAAGTCTGAATTTCAATAGATCCAACAAGAGGTTTTTACATACAATTTTTCTCTGCCACTTCCGCAAATTACCTGTCATTTACTATTTTTGTATTCATTCGCAGTATACAGTTGCAGGAATCAATGCTTTGTGCCCACTGTGCAAATCTGATGGTAAAAAGGCCAGTTCAGTGAAACACCATAAAAATACCAGCAACAATGATTTAGTATTCTATCTTAAATTTTTTTTCTTGCCCTGGTTTACCAGATTCAGTTGCCTTGAGCAACACTTTGGTAGATAGCAAAGATCTCCATGACAAATCTAGAGAGACAGTCAGGTTGCTGTTCTCATTTTTGTGCTCAACAGACCTTCAACCTTCCTCTTTCATCATCTGTGTTGGGTGTGTACATTGGGATAACCCTGTTTGTGGCAGTTTTTGTGTAGTGACATGTGTGTGTTTATGCTCTTCATATGACATCTATTAAACGCTGCTGCCATAGTTATTTCAACATGATGAACAAGAACTAGTTCACTTGTGAAGGTTGAGTTTCATGGGCTACGGGGGGAGAATGGCACTGGGAGGGTTCAAAAAGTGTGAAAGGCAGTTAAAAAGGATTTATATGCTTTTTGAGGTCTGATTTAAGTTTCAACACTTACCAGGTTCATTCAGTGTGGATTTGTGGTACTGCTGCAGCACCTATGCAAATCACTTGGTCTGTCTTTGGGGCTTCTCACTTTCTTTTCTACCATGACACAACAGTCGTCACCTAATGTACAACAGGCCTTAAGTTTTTGTTTTGCATGTGGTCAAAAGGAGATAATCTCCTTTCACTCTTTGTGCAAATCAAAATTATGGCAGGTAAAATGACATTTTGTGACTATTCTTTATTCTGTATAGTATTTCTGTAGCCATTCTTTTGCTGTCTTCTGACTGTTTCAAGTATAGTATGACATATATTAAACACAGGATGGGGATCTATGAATCTCCATCACATGTATGTCACACATGCATAGATGACAGGATTATCAACTTCTGATGGCAGAATTAATTTTGTTAACCTTATCTGTAGCAGAAGTGGAAAATATGCAGGTGGTGAATAAATAGTATGAAGAGATAATAGAATTACTCAGCCTCATTAAATGGCTACACATTGTGCTATTTAGTAATGCACTCAATAGCCAGGTGTCTTGAAGAGCAGGTACAATAGATTATTAACTGTAGGGGGACTGCACACATAAAGACATAACTGTTAAGGGGATTCAATGCATTCTGCTCAGCACCATATGCAGAGAGACATAAAACAGTTATTATTACGACATTATCTCAGCTTGTCTAACACAGCTATCCCTATCCTTTCACTTGGTTCTCTTTTCTCTGCTTTCCTGCCTTTTCTTTTTGCGGACTCTAGATCTATAAAGGAACATAACAAAATCTTTCAGATTGAAATCTCACACCTCTCCACCCTCCTTAAGAAAGGAACACATGCAATCAACAATACACATTAATCAGTTATAAATGAAAGTAATAATAATCTGCCATGCTCTTCTGCCTATTATCATAAGTAGCATGAAATGATAATTTAATAGTATGCAGTACTTCACTTCATCAATAAAAGTATCCAAGCAGCAAAGCCCAAACACTAACAAGTGTGCAGCACAGTCAATTCTCATCGCATCCCCGGGACCTGATTCATTTTTCATCAGCTGTAATGCCAGCTTGCCAAGTCACAGAAGGGAGGGATGAAAGCTGCTACTTCAGCCTCACTAATGTGTGAGAGGGAAGAGGGCTGCCACTCCCTTAGCACAGCCTGCCTGAAAAGCTGTAATGACCCCGTGGTGTCACCAGCAGGGACCCTACTATTGTTTTCTGCTGCTACTGCTGTGGTTTTTTTCAGTCCTTTACAGCTGCTGAGAACAGCTGGCTCTTTCTTTTCTCATCATCTTATCTCACCTCGGAAATGAAGGTTGTCTCACGTTTGGCTCTTAAAACGGAACACACCGCAACTGCACTGCCAGTGGCTGGCTGACACGCAAGCGCTGCTTTGCTGGGACCCCGTTTGCAGCTTGGCTGTCCCTTTGCCAGGTTATTACCATGGTTCCTGCTCATGCAGGCCTTTGTCCTTACACACGCTGGGTCACCAGGTGAAAACTTTCATCCTGACAAAGCTGGTTGGACAGTCTACATCCAAATGTTCTATGGAAAATGCAGTTTCCACAACATAAATGTTTACTGTGGCAAAAGACCTATTTTGCCCAAAGTGAAACAAAATGGACGTGTTTTCTTACAAGGATGTTGTGACTTGTATCTCATCCAGCTGTTTCCTCAGGGAAGACTCTGTTCTTCAAGTGCTATTGCTGTCTTTCCTCGGCTTCGACTGACAGTGCCCTTACCGGAGGCACAGCCCAGCTCATAGAGCCACAGAGGTGATGGCAGCGCTTGGCATACAGCTTCTGTGTGCCACCCTAGCATCTGCATTAACACTGCATCAGGTAAAAATGTAAATGTTTCTACATTCCCAAACAGATATTTGTTTTTAAAACTGACAGCCCTGCAAATGACTTTTCAGCACATTTTAATTTTTAATGGTTGTTAGTACACTTGAAACAATAATATAGGAAGACAAAAAACTTGACGCCAGAGTCCTGTGTTTATTTTAACTTTGATGAATAGAACCGTGCCAACACGTCCGCTCCTGTAGTGGTTCACAAGCATGCCTATACGACACGTACAGTTCCTACGCACACAGTAGCATCGTGGTAACCAGCTCAGAAGCATGCTAACAGTGTTTATTTAAGTGTTGGGATTTTGACTGCATAGAACCTGTTTCAAATAAGGGTACACACCACCTGAGAGTAAGTTCATGTCTCCCTTGCCATTTACATGTGCCTGTAATTGAGCCATCTAGGAAATTCCAAGAGATCTTTCCTGTAGTCCTACAAAAGGATTGAATGCCAGATGCAATAATAAAGGTATCAAAAGTTAGGAAGGCACACCCATAACCCAAAAAAAGTTACAGAAAGTGGATGAAAAATTAAAGAAAACTTCCTTCAGAAGTTCAAGGTTCGTCCTTCCCAGAGAACTATAACAGGCCTATGTCAGCTGTCAGTCCTATTGTTAATTAGAATTTATGTTGCAGTGGTTAGAAGATTTTTTTCCTGACTAGCTTTTAGTGACCAAAACATGGAAAAATTAATACAATTAAAAAACTGGAAGCTCAAAAAGCTAAATTTTGTCCATTTTTAATTTTAAGTAAAAAGTCAAAATTTCTCATTAGATATAGATAAAGGCATTAGTTAGATCTGGTAAGACTGAAAAATAATATTATCCTGTAGACAACTACTAGCAACATTATATGTTCTCAAGTTACATTAACAGTTAGACAAGCTACAGCTGCTTACATATTCAGTTAAAAGTTGTCATGTAGGAAATTAGACACAGGCTATGCTATATTCACATCATGGCTGTGACATGATTTCTAATTGCGTTGAGGTGTTCCACGCTTGGTTTTTGGTTCTGATGCTCAGCACAGATTTGCAAGACCTAGAGCTCAATGACACTTTTTCAAAAGCTCTGTTGTCCTCTTCCTGAACAACTACTAATAGCTGAGAAGTGTCAAATCACCACGCTACCTGGAGATTCATCCCCTAAGTAGAGATTATTTTGTATTTGCTGCTTGAAAGGAAATTTCCAGAGGATTTTAGTCTGTGAAAGGCTGGGCACCAGTGCTCAAAAATATAAGAATTGGTTTAATATGCTTGGAAAAGGGCAGATGTGACTATATTACTCCATTACACATGGAGGAAAACTAAGGCATAAAGATATAAAATGACTTCATAAACCCAGAAATGAGTATTGTGAACATTTCACTTATTTTTGTTTATCACTCCAACCACCTGGTAATCCCAGCAGCTAACCCAAACTTTTGGCTAGATGAGGAAAAAGTATTTCTTCTGGAAAGCCATCCTTGCATTACACGCTTAATATGTAACCAAGTGGTTGTGCCAAGTGGAAAATAGCAATTTTTATGACAACTTTTTCTGTACCAGTCTCTCATAGTGTTCCAAACTTTATTATATGTAATGACATATTATTGAAACACCAAACTGCTTTCAGTTGTCATCACAGTTCCTTTTTTTACTTCCCATCTCCATCATATGAGTGTGATTGTAAAAAAAGAATTTATAACAAACATTTCCTTTTTGCCTTGCTGACTTCAACATGAAGCAATCTTAGCTAATTATATTACCATAATCATAGCTAATACTTAATGTTGTTGTTTCATATTATTTTTAGGTCTCTTTATCAAGAAATTTGTTCAAACTAAAATAGTTACTAGTTGCCAGATTCCAGTAGGAAGAATGACTCAGCATTTAGTCCTGATTTTAGTGCTTGGGTTCTGGATGAAGACCATCTGTGGTTTACTGAAGTGCCTTGCCAACATCACTGTTATCAGAGTATCATCAACCCATAACCTATAGAATCATAGAACGTTTTGGGTTGGAAGGGACCCCTAGAGGTCATCTAGTCCAACCCCCCTGAAGTGAGCAGGGACACTGCTAACGTGGACAAGTTGGAGAGGTGGGCCTGTGTGAACCTCATGAGGTTCAACAAAGCCAAGTGCAAGGTCCTGCACCTGTGTCGGGGTAACCTCCGGTATCAATACAGGCTGGGGGAAGAAAGGATTGAGAGAAGCACTGCCGAGAGGGACTTGGGGGTGCTGGTGGAGATGCATCCCAGAGTCCTGAGGGAATTGGCCGATGTAGTCGCCAAGCCCCTCTCCATGATATTTGAAAA
>NW_009258377.1:1312186-1328973 GCF_000687185.1 Egretta garzetta
TGAAAAGCTGGACATGAGCCGGCAATGTGCGCTGGCAGCCCAGAAGGCCCACCATACTCTGGGCTGCATCAAGAGAAGCGTGGCCAGCAGGTCGAGAGAGGTGATTCTGCCCCTCTACTCTGCTCTGGTGAGACCTCACATGGAGTACTGCGTCCAGCTCTGGAGCCCTCAGCACAAGAAGGGCATGGAAGTGATGGAGCAGGTCCAGAGGAGGGCCATAAAAATGATCCGAGGGCTGGAGCACCTCTCCTATGAGGACAGGCTGAGAGAGTTGGGCTTGTTCAGCCTGCAGAAGAGAAGGCTGCGGGGAGACCTAATTACGGCCTTTCAGTACTTAAAGGGGGCCTATAGGAAAGATGGGGAAAATCTTTTTAGTAGGGCCAGCTGTGACAGGACAAGGGGTAATGGCTTTAAACTAAACCAGGGTAGGTTTAGACTGGATATAAGGAAGAAATTCTTTGCAATGAGGGTGGTGAAACACTGGAACGGGTTGCCCAGAGAGGTAGTGGAGGCCCCATCCCTGGAAACATTCAAGGTTAGGTTGGACTTGAGCTACTGATCTAGTAGCTCTGAGCAACCTGATCTAGTTAGCGGTGTCCCTGCTCCTGCAGGGGGGTTGGACTAGATGACCTCTAGGGGTCCCTTCCAACCCAAAACATTCTATGATTCTATGATTCTATTATGAGAAATTGCACACCAATGGACCAACACTACTTGATGTTGTTCTATGTCACAATTGTTACAAATAATCCCTCTAACGCTGTTTCTTGTCCTGTTAATAACTTGGTGATTGGCCTTAGCTGTTAACCTCAAGGAAATTTTCTGCCCAAGTTAAAGCATTTCTTTTTTAAACAGATTTCAGTGGAGAAATCTATCACTGTGTTATTGAACCCAGTATGTAACACTGAGAATTTTCTAACCATATTGTATACATACATAGACGTAGCTAATTTGTGGAGAATTTGACACCAACTGAAGGAAGTGGTACAGAAACATAAGTCTGAAATAGCATGTCCACGACACACAGAAAAGTAAACCTAATGATGTGTTAGTATTCAGCTGGGATCCACCCATTTGGTGTGGAATACGCTGATGATGATAAAAATGGAACCTTAACATCGCTTCCCCTCTCCAACACGTAAAAGGAAAGCAAAAAATGCATGTGGCAAAAGTTGCTACGGAAATCTGAGCAAGTTGAATTGTAACAGAGGTACTGTTATGTTTATCCTGGTTCCTGCTTTTATGAGCATTTCAGTGTGTCTGTGTGTGTTATAGCATACACAAAGAAAAGAAGTTACCATGTACTCTGAGAAAAGGAAAAACTACAGCACACCTCCTCTACTTTCCCCTGCAACTGCCATTTTCATGGGCTACATTTAAAATAGTAGTAGGTGAATTCCCTGTATTGAGATCAATGGGCAGAAAGATTGCATAAGTCAGTTTATATAGGTCTAAGAATTTATGTAGTATCTGTGTGGCCTCCAGTAGTCTTTCTGGATGAATGAGATTGATCGGTGAAACCTCTGAGAATAAGTCAGGGCATGTGAGCATGTACAAGTGACTATCTGTTCAAGTTAGGTGGTGTTCGCACTAACCAGCAAAGCTTTGCTGTTCTGCTTCCCCTTCACCATCTTGTTTTGCTCTGAATGTTTGTCTTCTTCCAAGACAATCAGTTGCTTGCCCATGAAGACCCATTTTAAAAGTCCATATGCTCATGTACACAAGTTGCCTGATGCTTAAACAAAAGTATTATTTAATGCTTATATACCCAGGACAGCTATTGCAAGCCATGTAGTTATTTAGTCCTTTTGATGTTTTTAATCCATTTGTACTCTTGCTAGTTCTTCACAGTGGAATGTACTCCTTCACGTGTGTGGGGTTGCAACCTCAGGAATGAGTTAATACAAGTACCAAAGCAAATGGAATTTCCCATCATGAAATACAAAACTGGATGTTTTGGCTTTTTGCTTGAGTTCCTTATGGCACATAACGCTGGCTGCTTTGTTAAGGTTTCAGCTTAAGTTTTTTGATGCTGCCCTGAAAAACATCCCCTCATTTTCAGCTAGACAACAGTTTTCAGTAGAGAGGATCCCTCTGTGTCTTTCTGGGTTACTTGGACTACTGTGCTTTTCTGCTTCTTTCCTTGTTTTTCTGGAGTACCATCAGGGGATGGCAGTGATAAATGTAATGCCTGGTTCTTTTGTGACATTTACACCATGAAAAATAAGTTCTCATGAGCAACTCATTGCTTTCTCCCAGGGAGCCAAGTAAGTTGTGCTGCAATACAGATTCTCTTGGCTTGTGAAACAGTGATTTTCAGACTCTGCGCAGAAAGTAGAACCAATAGAAAAAGAAATCAGCAACAAAATAAAGACTTAAGGGAAGTGTTGGGGGCAAACAAAATTCGCAACTGTTCTGGTGTTGTAATGGGCCTTCAGTGCAAAGAAAAAAACAGGTCTATAAGTAAATGGAGAGGAGTCCTCTGTACAGTAATGCCTTTTTACCACTCCCAGCTGTCCTTGTTGCACAAAAAAATAAAGATAAAAATCTCCAAAGAATGAAAGCTTTACCAAGTTTCGATAGACAGCAAAAGTAGGTTCAGTGATAAGGTCACAGCTCCTGCCCTGCCCCATTCTAGCTGACAGAGCAGCAATAGAAAAAATAGCCACCTCCGTGCTAGACTAATGGGAAGACTGATCGTGTTAAAAATCTGAGCCCAAGTGCTAGAAGAAAAATAACTGTTAGTTTTATAAAATAAAGTCAGCGCTTTATTATTTTTTTCATTGGTCTTGCTTTTGACAGAACTCCTGTCAATAAAATGCTGTGAGCACTCTGAACAAAAGCTATTTCTTGAAGAATGTTGGTCAAACTTTTTTTTTTTTTTAAAGGAAAATATTATATCTCCAAAGAATAAAAGAAACAGTTTAAGTAATATGATGCCAGGCAGGCAAACAGTGCAAGGTTCATCGTTCCCAAACAAGCTCTGTACTATTGCTTTTTAGCTTTGATGTCACATTTCTGCTTCTTCATTACAAGGACTCTTTTCTATTGCATGCGGACATACTGAATAGTAGGGTGGTATAAAGATGTTCAAAATGTTTTTTACCAAGGGTTAGTGCTGCCTTTCATTTTTAAATCTTACATTGAAAGCTAGTTACAGACCACCTGGCTAGCCCAGGTAATCAGCACCTTTTCTAAGGAACATTTTCTCCAGAGGAGTTCAATCTGCATTGCTGTGCATTCCTTTTTGCATTTACTCAGGTACATATGGGGTTGTGGTTCTCATCTCCTTACACAAAGATGCTCAAGAATTTCTAATCAATAAATTCACTGCTGCAAAGCTGTTCCCCTACCATAAGAAACACAGAAAAACCTTTGGGAGACTACCTGCACATGAGTATTTTTTTGCTCTCAGGTTTGTCACAGTCAGGATTAGAATGTAGTTCAACCATGTGAGAATAAAAGCATGCTTGAAACAACTCTGAACACCTATAGCAGTTCCTCTGTGTATGTAAAATGGGTCTGGAATGAAAATCCCATTCAGTTTGGATTAACTGGGAAGTATAGACTTACACTTAAGTCATCGTTTGCTTTTAACTGGCTAGCTTGCATGTGGGTGGCAGGCTAGCCACAATCTGACCACCTGGGACTTGGTGTCATATGTAAAATCTTTCTAAGAAGAGTTAAATACTTTGAAAAGCTGGCTCTGCTGGGCTCTGGCTGTCTCAGATAGATTAGAGCAAGCATGTTAATTAGTTCTAAAGCTGGAACTAATATACTTCTATATTACCCTAAAGTCATTGTGGCTTCTGCAGAAAGTATCTTGAGTCAGTACTTGCACCTGTCTCATTTTATAAGGGAAGTATACGCAACGTAAGATCATTAACTTCTAGCATGAGAAGCCATTGGATTCAGCAGAATCTGTAGTTAGCAACATTCAAAAATCTGTACTGTTGAAATTAGTTCAACCATATTTGCAAAACTGAATGCTCCATCCAATACAATTCATAAACCTCCATTTACATTGAAAAAAGAACAAAAAAGAAAGAAGCAGTTACTTGTAAAGTACTTGTTCATATGTATTACTAAATATTTGTACTTCTAATTTTTTTCTGTAAATTCATGGATTAAAGAAAAAATCTGCATCTGGAGCAGTTAGTTTTGAACCTGTGACTCTGACGGTTTATTTCAGTGATCCTCAAACTCTTTGAACTACGCATGCTTGCCATCATACTTTTAATTCAAAACTATACAAAGGTGGCATTGTTCTGCAACCCACTGAAGGCCATTTGTGGCTACAGACCACAATTTGGGAACCGATGGTTTATTCTCCTGAAAATGACTTTGTTGTACTAATGTAGTCTGCTGGGATATGGAATTGATGGTTTCGTTAATGGCTGTTGCCAGATGTTTAATCTCTGTATTTTCATATATTTTGTTTTGGAGCTAATTAAAGATAGTTCCGTTTTACAAGACTGCTGCCAACCAACAAAGAAGAACATTCAAATGATGGCATGGCAAAAGATGCTATGCTGATTGGAGCTCCAGACCAGGCTTTTAATGACTGGAGCACCTGGACTCTTGGAGCACCAGCCCAACACAACTGGTCATTTCCAGAAGCGCTCCTCTTCAGTTCAACATAGCTACCCCTCAAAAGTTAAATTTCTAGTGAAATTCATACTCTGTTCTTGAAAACAATTCTTCTGGAGATAAATAGCAGAACAATTATTGAGCAAACAGTAGGAAATGTGCTTTGGTTGCTAGTGCATTTTGTACTTGGAAACCTAGGTTTTGGTTAAGAGGGGAAGGAAATGAACTCTCTTATTCATTGCATGACCATTAAAAATGAAATGTATAGACAGTTGCGCCTTTGATGTGCAACTTACTCTTGTATTTATTCTATGTTTTAAAAAGTTCCAAAATAAAGGACTACACATTAATTTCTTTCATCTTCATTATTTATTTTTGTAAGCTGCTAAAGCTGTGCTTTATTTATTGCAAGTCATCCATACATAATTCTCTGTAGTTTAGAAAACTGCATCTAACATTTTCACCCCAACTTTATAAATTGCATTGATTTATTTCTGTCTCTGAGGCCTACAACCATTTATTACAACAACAAAACATCCTCCAATTCTGGTGATCAAGGAACAAAGTCTACTCATTTACTGTGTAGTGAGAATTGACAGATGGCCAAATGGGGTGATAGATTTGATTTTAATGTGTCTTAAGAGAGTAAATGAACCAAAGGCAATCTTCATCTCATGTGAAAAGTTGGATTTTTGTGTGGCTTTTCTGCAACAGTGAGGTGCAATTCTCACAGCACTTCATTGATTTTCCAATCAACCATGACCACTCAGATGGCAAAAACCAGGGTCAAAGAATTTTTATAAAGGATTTTTTTTTGTTACTGTTTGTCTAGAACTGCACAAACAAGCCTGAATGTTCATAATATAAAATACTCTTCAGTGTTTTGTGGGTTTTCTTTCCTCCTGTAAAATCTTTACAGGTTTCACAGGTTATGCATTTTTAATTTTGCATCAAATGAAGAGGTTTTGTCAAGAGAATAATTTACATCATAAAGATAATGAGGATAAAATTTCCTCACATTTCCCCACCTGTTATTTTAGCATATATCATTGATAACAAAGCGCTTTGCATTTCTTATTTTAAACTTTGAGTAGGGATAGACTCCCTATTTCAGGACATGAAATAACACATGGAGCAATACAATAAAGCCAAAATGCAGCAGATCACAGTAGTTTTTGATGCTCTAGGCATAGACAGCAATATATTTGTAGGTCCTTACACATCATTAGAGACACAAAAAGTAATTGTACAGCATGTGTCAAATAGCGTTAGCACGTTAGTTAGACCTCAGTGTGTTTGGGGACTGGTGAAGAGTCTCTAAGGCAGGCTTGAAAGTTATCATATGGGAGCATAAACACTTCCAACCACAGGCAACAATATCTCAGAACCAGTGGATATGACGCCAGTTTAGGATTTGAGTGTTTAGCAGAAGCGAAAATATTTACAAACTGCTCTTGAACTAACTGGTCTTTGTGTAACATCATTGCAGGGTCAGTGAAACAGGGATGATGCGCTATAAGAGGTATTACTTTGCAGTCAGATGACATGCCACATGGTACCTCTTTAGGTGGATAATTCCACCCAAAATGGTGAATCATGAGTAGGTGGACATGTGCCTACCCTACGCTCCGACTGAAAACTGAAACTTTCTCTCTTTTCTGTTTTGTACACAGAGCACTTCAAAGTGTCTTCATAGCATGCCTTACAGTGTGTCATACGCATTCACTGCTTATTTAGCAATGGTTAGCATTTTGCTTGTGTTTGGCAGAACCCAGTATTTTGGCATAGCTTGAGCAGCTAACATAACATCCTCCCCTTTGAGTGAGAATTGATGATCCTTTCACTAACTGGAGGAGTGGGCTAACTACTCTTCTCTCAGAAGGAATGTGGACATCTCATCTTTCATATATGAAAAAGTTGATTTTTAAAATTACTTCACATTTCAAAATCGACGGCTGTAGTTTGAACTTTGGAGGTGAGAACTGGTATTCAGAAATAAATTTGTCTCTAATTATGCACCCTCAAATCAGGTTAAGACACTTGAAAGACAGTCCATAATCTTTTCTAATTACCAGTCAGAAAACTACAGCTATCAAAGTGTATTATTTGTGAATTAAATTTACTGTACTTTTTTTCTTCTGATCCTTATTTTTCTGCTCACTTCTATACAATAATATGAATTTTAATTCCTCTGTATTTTTAAAGGAGATTATGTGTGCAAGAAAAAAAAATTCTCTTTGCATTGAACTTTTTAGACAAAAAAACCCCTTCAGAATAGCTTTGGATCAGGTTCTAAGTGGTTCCAGTGAGAGACTGAAAGAAAGGGTGAAAAGTTTGAGATTAAACTCCTAAAGAATTTATTGTCATGGAAAATAACAGAAAGGAAGTTTGTTCTTTTTCTTAAATACAGATTCACTATTGCAAAATTATAATTGCTCCAAAAATAAATATTGCTAAATTCTAATAAGTACCATTCTTCCTGAAGCAAAACTTAAATAGTCCAAACTTGTCATACATCCAAAATATATCTGATATGGATACCCTAAACACAAAGAAATGAAAGCCAGCAGAACAGGCAGCTGCTCTGTCTTCTTCTCATGTACCTTTGATGGTACATGACATAAGTGTGCTCCTGAATTTTTGCAAATACAGTATGTATTAGACACATGGAACTCTCTCTTTTACATCAAATGTTTATTTTATTTTGTTGTACTCTAAAACAGTTTAAAAAGCGAATTAAGGTTTTTTTTTTAAAAAAAAAAACAACTTTCTTTTTTGGGGGGAATTCGCGTAAGTGCGCTTCATGGGATGAGAGTTCTCGCCTTGACTGTAGTGGGACCATGATCCGAACTAACAGGCAATTTGAATTGAGAAAAAGGACATGGTATTTTTGATAGAGTTTTGTGATGCTACCTAAAATATGCTATCAATAAAGGCCAATAGCCAAAAAAGCTGTATTTCCTCAATATGAGTGACACTCATGTTGTTCAAATGCACCATATATAGTGGGAAAGCTCCTGAGCTACAATAAGATGTTTACTCTAACATACTTGTTCCTTGAGAACACTGTAATAAAATCTGTTTTGTTTTTTTTTTAAATATCCTGCTTCCCCACTGGAAACAAAATTAAAATTAATAAAGGAAGCAAGGAAGAAAGGCAAGTGGGGTAGAAGGCAGGAAGGTAGGGAGGAAGGGATTATGGAGTTTTTGAACTAACTGAAGTTTGTGAATAACAGTATTTTCATTCCAAGGTTCACAGAACTTGCGGTAAGTCTGGAGGCTATGAATGCATGACCCATTATGACCAACTTTCAATCTTAAAAGACACAGAAAATAATGTTTCTGAGATTTCAAAGCTACAGGAATGTAGATATTGCATGTCCAGTTCCCTAAATTTTGGTTCATAGCAGAATCTTAGGTCCCAGAACATGTATACTGGATCCCCATATATTCTAAAAAAAAGGGAGTATGCTACCTAAACTAGCGATAGGAAGTCCTTGGCTACTCATGCACAACAATGCTCCTGCCTAAATTTTTTTTCTGAAAACTAGTGCCTACACCAGTCCCTTCAGGTACGGAAGCAGAGTAGCTGAGATTACCCACCAGCCCATGCTCAGAGTTCTCATACAGGATGTAAGAGATCTGCATTAAGTTTCCTCCTCTGACTCAGGCGATTTGAACCCACATGTCCAACAAAAAGGTTGTAGCCAGAGACTGTTAGAGTATTAAATACCAGTAAAAGTAATCAAAGGTGGGGTTTCTCCATATGTCCTACTGAAACTTCCATTTTGTGTAGAATAATCATTACTGTGCCAACTGAGTGCAAAAAGTGACATTATAGCCCAATTTTCCCACCACTGCGTTCAACTTTCTGTACTTATGAGTAACAGACACAAAAATTAATGGCAGCAGAAACCAGAATCCAGAGCTTCATTTTGTCAAGCAAACCCTTTACTTCATCCCTAGGAAAATGGTTTTGAGTATGCCCACCAGATCATGCTCCATAAGCACGATGGGGCCAGCAAATAAGGCAAGTTTATACAGAATTTGGGCGAGTGTTGGCATGTCAAAAATATTAGATTAATAGAAAGAAACTATGGCAGGATTCAGGAAGAGGCTGTAGGAGGTTCTAGTCTTCAAGGATCACATGGCAATGCCTCCTGCCCCAGCTGTGCCTGTTTTGTCACTGGTAAATCAGAGCAAGCAGCTCTTTGAAAGGAAAAATTACATAAAACTGGGTGAATTAGATGGAATAATAATGTCTCAATAAGTCAGCTGGACCAAGAGAAAAGATACTCAAGACTGGATTTAACTGACCAGACATAGACAGAACCATAGACATGGACAGTATAGATACCTGCAGACATTTTAGTCTTCTAGACTCCTTTTATTAACAATGGAGAAAAATAGGATCCTCTAGAGAGTAGTTTATTTCGTCTTCAACTCAGTGTTTCATATAGGTGAAACTAAATGCCCTAAACCAGCTTGTCTCTCTCCTACCTATAAAGATAGCCTGGGTTCACGAGATTACGTGTGACATTACTGGGTTGCTAAAATGGAAATCTGGTCAAATCCAGTGGGGATTTCTGGATTATAGGGCCTCAGGTAATTAATTGCACTTACTGTATCTGTCTAGAGTGAGCATTGCTTAAACTGTGAATTTTTACTGTAGTTAAACAGGGATTCAATATCTAGGCTAGGGTTAAATCTTACTGTGCTCTAGACACATCAAGAAGCAGAAATTTAGATACCACACATCTTAACAAAATGTCAGTAATTTTGTTATATCTGCTTAGCTATGTCAGATCCATCTCCCAGTTTAAAGACTATGCTGTAATCATGGTTTGATATAATTTTGTGAGATTGAGTTGGAAGAGGGATGATCTAGCATCGTGGAGGAAATGTTTTCATTCTGTCCAACTTGTACCCACAATCATGATACTTTTCTTGAAGGTCTCTTATTTTACTGTTATTATTACTGGCATGAAAATATGCACCAGGTTTTCAGTTAAGGTATGCAAAGTTCTCTTTCTCTCCTCCTTGAAAAATTTCCGAGAACCTACTCATTCTTGAGGCACTGCCACGGTGAAGACAACATACTGTTTTGTTCTGTAGTGTACTGTATAGTTACCTGCTCATGCCTTTCAATTTGTCTTGGAGCAAGGTTTTGTTATTCATTTGGCACAATTCACATATTGTTTGGAACGATGCACACTAATGCCATGACATTCAGACTAAACAAATGGCAATAATTTTCAACCTGACTAGTTATTTGGATATATCCAATTATTTGCATGGGCAAATGTGTCTGCGTGTATGTGTAATAGTGACTAATAATCCCTATCCTGTTATTGACCCATCATCTACACTCTGATTGAACTCAATAGGAAATGTTCGTGCAGAATAATTGTGAAATCAGACTAAGCATATAATTAAAAGATAATCTGTAAAAATTAGAAATTTAAATACAGAAACACATGCACAAGTTATATTTCCTGAAATATCTGTGCTGTTGACAGGAAGAGGAATGTTGGTTCCAGGTTCTTCATTTTGAAAACTCACATACGTGCCCATCTTCCTCAGTTCTGCGCTTCTCTGTTGCTGCTTAGTGCCTTGAATCATATAAAAATAATTTTCAGATCATATTCTGAGCAATACTGTTCTTCCTAAGAACATAGTTTATGTCACAATGCATTTGTATCCCAGATAAATTTTTACCCAAATATTATTTTGGAGACATTGACATGGATTCTGTTAATGTTTATTTACTCAACAATAATCTTTACAAATCCTTAACAAGGGGGATGTTACCAGTGTGTAATTTCTCATTTGTTAGTTAATCATCCTGATAAAATGCCTTAGCCCAGAGAAGCTCCAATAAATCAGTTATTAGCCACAGTAAATACTGGCTTAGAAGGAAACATCCTGATAATAGATGCAAAATAATAACACCATGCTGATAAACTGTAAACAACAAAATTATTCTTATTTTATAAAAAGGGAAAGAAAAAAAAGGAGCAACCTCATGGATCTGTGATGCCAGCGTGCTGCATACAGCAATTCTCCTGGTACAGGTTTCAAGATAGAAGAGCCGACAGGAAGGAAACTAAACCAGAGTTACAGAAACATTTTAGGCCGGTGGGATGCTACCATTCCTCTGTTGGTTGATTACAGCCTATACATTCATACAAGAGGTTTTGGTATTGCTCAACCCATATCTTTACCAATCCTGTTTCTCTTCAAAGACAAAAAGCTGTTGAAGAGTTTGCTGCTGCCAGCGCTGGAGGAATTTGATGAGCCTTGCTTAGAAAAGTGAAAATTCAAGAGGCGGAGGATAACAGGCCTTAAATGACAATGAGATAACACTATGAACAAAGGAAATAGATTACTCAAATAAGAGCTAAAGGACTGACAGTAGGGAAGAAAAATACTGAATAGGAATTGAGAAAATGTTCTGATGATAAAGTCAGGAATGGGGCACATGCGCTGAAGGATTGCAACCCTGTTTAGGTAAGTCATTAGTGGCCTTGCCATAATGAGCCAGTCCTGCAGAATGTAGAGGAGGAATTAAAGTCACATATATGCAGAAGGTGGGGGGTTTTGCCTCTTTAAGCTGATGACAATAATTCCCTGATATTTTATAGAAAAAGGAACAGAAAATATTAGTGTAAATGCTATCCCATCTACTTTTGTAAAATAGCAGTTACCAAAGGTTTCCAGCATGAGCCAATATAAATGAAGTCTACCCACCCAAAAATTCCCTGTGATGCATAGACTAATGAGAGAACCACATTAAAATACTGGAGTCATTATCATACATGATAATGCATGAGAAGGTGATGTTATACATTTCTCAAACTGCAAGGGTTTGAAAAATTGAATTAAGTATAGGTTTAAGTCATAAACTAAGTTTCTATGTACTTCTTTCATTCACAATATTAATTTTGCTGGAATACATAAATATATCTAGAAGGGAACAGGATGTTTTTAGTAGATAAATCATCTGAAAAATCATCTGAAAAATATATGAATGCATCAGGAACAGAGCAGCTTTTCTTTAATCTCTCCCACAAACACAAACCTATGATACAGTTTGCATAAACTTGTAAGAGGATAATTTTAAATTTGCATGTTATTTACTCAGCATAACCACTCCTTTGGAAACATTAGGATTTCTCTTGTATATAAGTATTTATATCATTTTAAAAATGTGCATTATTTACCCAATAGACCATAAAGGCTACATGCAGAGCAGTTACAGAGATTCAGAACATAATAACATCTTGGATAAATCTCGTTTGGAGTCATCTGAGTGCATTAGGTGATTAAAAAATTATGTACACATGCGTAATGTTTTGTTTTTTAAACAGTAGTAGGAGAAACATTTCCCTCACCTTTCACAGATACCTCAAAATAACAGAACAGACTTCGTGCTATATTATCCCACCATGTCATTATGGGAGTTCTACCTGTAGCGAGGGGAAAATGTTATTCTTCATTTACACTGTAAATTTATGCCCCCCAAATTAAAGACCATTTTCTAGAGACATAAAGCCTCTGGAACTACCAGCTTTCTTTCGGCCCCTGTTATTGCTCACTAGCCCTAAGTATGAATTTCTGCATATTACACAGTGACTGTTGAAGACTTGATGATTCACTAGGTACTGCTCAAAGGTTCCATGACATGCAAGGCTGTCTGTTCTTGACTCACTTGGGGTGAAAAGTTGCTGCAGATGACTTCTAAGGGAGCTGAATTTCAGCTATTAAATATTCACAACAAACTACTTTCTGATAATTAAAAAAGTAGGAATTATCTGCAGAAATTTGGTAAATATTATACAGTTAAATTACAGTTTGCTCATGTTTTATCACAAACTAAGAATGAAATAAAAGAAAAAAAAAGACCAAGTCCAAATATGCAATAAACCATCAAGACTAATTTTCTCAATTCTGATTAAAGTCACTGAGGTACAAAAAAGCTCATCAATAACTGTACTCAATGCATGTTATCTTAAATGCAGAAAATTACTAAATGCATTGTATTCCCACAAACTGATGTCTTCCACCCATGATGAATTCATATGATGACTTCATGTTGGTTTTGGTGGGATTTTTTTAAGGCCTTACATTCTTAAAGCATGAGGCTCAAACAAACTTTTTACTGTAGTATTTTATTAGTTGTTATCCCAAAAAGGTTCTTACCAATGTTAGCAACACAGTGATGTGAGAGCAATTTACTTCTTTCACAGTAAGAAAGAACAGTTCAGAGCATCTTTATTAAAACACAGCTGAGATATAGGTACCTTGTTCAGTAATCTCTGTCACAGCACATGCAGGTCTACATTCAGAAAATGAATAATGATCCATGTTCACTGGTAGAAAGACCTTCTCAGCAAATCAGAACAGACCCCATTGTGCCTCTTAAAAGAAAAAAAAAAAACACACACAAAAAAAGAAAACATCAGAAGCATAGTCTTTTGGAGCATAGCCAGAGAAATGTGAGACTGGCCCTTAAGGGAATTCTTATTCTCAAGTGGATGTAAATGTATTCATCAATGCAAAGAAATGCATAGTGTGTTATATACACAATACATTAATAAATAGCCATGCATTAAAAAATAATGAGATTTTCTATGAAACAACATCCTGTGGTGTTTAGGGTCATAAAAAAGACAGTAAAGGAAGCGGGGGGGGGAAGATTATGTGGAAAATCTGATTAAAATACTGAAACCCCATCCTATATGTAAGATACAATAAATATTTCATTGGCTAACTGTAAACAAAAGAACAAGTGCAGTAAAATGTAATTAAAAATGTAAAAGTGTGGGGAGTGATTTATTTTACCACAGTGATATTAATATTAGAAATGGTATGTAAATAGATATCAAGGTTCTGCTGCAGAAACAGTGGAAACTGGCTGTTCATTTTCTATAATGAGCTTTCATCTTTTTGACTTTCACTTTAAGTACTTCCAATGATTTATGAATAATGATGCTCTTAGCCATTGGAAAGCTCTAGCAAAGCTTCAAATTCTGGTACTTCCTAACAGACATTGCTTACAGTTTTTATGATTTTTTTTTAAGCCTGGTCAATAGGTTTAACACAGAGTATTTTGGCAGAAATATAGATTGTTTCACACTTCTGGCTTGTTGTGTAAAGAGCATGAGGCTTCCTTGTGGTTTGTGAGCCACAGGCCACGATACGACGATAGAGAGGTGTTCTGGCTCAGCAGCAGCTGGCACTCCACAGGCACAACAATTTTTAAGTGTGAAGCATGCTGCAACCACATGCACGGCTTTTCTGCTTTCATTTCATCATGTTTAAGTCCATCGCACAATTTCCTAGTGAAGAATTCCCTCCATGTAGCCTTTACCTTCGAAACACGTGGTACTAGTATTGAGACCAAGCTCTCATTTCACATTTGGGCTGGAACTGTTGCTGCTACAAAGTACCCCGGGCCTTTCCTGACAATTAATGACAAGCTGGCTTAATGAGTTAGAGAATATCATAGGAAATTGTGGCACATGGTAAAATAATTGCATTTCTTCCAGCCCAAGTGTCAGGCTGTAAATTCCACTTATCCACAGCTTTGGGGTTGGACAATGGTGCACAAATTTAGTGCTTGACTCCTGTTTTTTGAGATGGTGCAATACAGATCCAGCAGATGGGACGTGATGGCAACAAACAAGTGTTCTCTGTTTGTTTAGACATTATAGTTATACAAATACTGGAAAGGTTTCATTCATAATTCCCATTACTGTGCACATTAGATTTAAGTTAAAAACATATCACAAATTTAACTTTAAGTATAGAAATGCAATTTCAGTATAACCACCACTGCTGATAGCACAGGGAATTTAGAACCATAGAATCATTTAGGTTGGGAAAGACCTTTAAGATCGTCACGTCCAACTGTTAACCTAACACTGTGAAGACCACCACTAAACCATGTCCCTAAGCACCACATCTACCCATCTTTTAAATACCTCCAGGGATGGGGATTCAACTGCTTCCTGGGCAGTCTCTGCCAATGCTTGGTAGTCCTTTTGGTGAAGAAATTTTTCCTAATAGCCATTCTAAACCTCCCCTGGCACAACTTGAGGCCGTTCCCTCTTGTCCTATTGCCCATTACCTGGGAGAAGAGACTGACACCCACCTCACTACAACCTCCTTTCAGGCAGTTGTAGAGAGCAATAAGGTCTCCCCTCAGCCTCCTCTTCTCCAGGATAAACAACCCCAGTTCCCTCAGCCACTCCTCATAAGACTTGTGCTCCAGACCCCTCACCAGCTTTGTTACTCTCCTCTGGACATGTTCCAGCACCTCAATGTCCTTCTTGTAGTGAATACAGTATTCAAGGTGCGGCCTCACCAGGGCCAAGCACAGGGGGACGATCACTTCCCTGCTCCTGCTGGCCACACTATTCCTGATACAAGGCAGGATGCCGTTGGCTGCCTTGGCCACCTGGGCACACTGGCAGCTTATATTCAGCCAACTGTTAATCAACACCCCCAAGGGCCTTTTCCACCGGCCAGCTCTCCAGCCACTCTTCCCCAAGCCTGTAGCATTGCATGGAGTTGTTGCGACCCAAGTGAAGGATCCAGCACTTGTCCTTGTTGAACCTCATACAATTGGCCTCAGTCCATCGATCCAACCTGTGCAGATCCCTCTGTAGAGCCTTCCTACCCTCAAGCTTAGTGTCATCTGCAAACTTACTAAGTCACTCAATCCCCTTGTCCAGATCATTGATAAAGATATTAAACAGAACTGGCCCCAATACTGAGCCTGGGGAACACCACTTTTGACCAGCTGCCAACTAGATTTAACTCCATTCACCACAACTCTTTGGGCCTGGCCATCCAGCCAGTTTTTTACCTAGCGAAGAGCACACCCGTCCAAGCCATAAGCAGCCAGTTTCTCCAGGAAAATGCTGTGAGAAACAGTGTCAAAGGCTTTACTAAAGCCTAGGTAGACAACATCCACGGCTTTTCTCTCATCCACTAAGTGATCACCTTGTCATAGAAGGAGATAAGGTTAGTCGAACAGGACCTGCCTTTCATAAACCCACGCTGACTGGGCCTGATCACCTGGTTGTCTTGTACAATTTAATAGATCAAATTCCTTCTTCTTCCAATAACTTCTCATCCTTTCAGTTCCAACTCATTTTCAAACACCCAAGGGAAAAAAAGACTACACAGCACGACCTAGAAGGCTACAAATCTGGGCTATTTTAGAACAAAGTAAGGTGAAAGGAACAGTACATTTTCTATGAAAATGTAGTTTCATTGAAATCAAAGTGCTGGAAGGGAAAAGTGGCAGTGGGAAACAGCTGAACTAAATAATTTAAGATTTCTCACTTCATTATCTAATTCTTCGACATTACTGAAATAAAATAACTCAATATGACAAATATGCATTCTATTGATTCCTGATTGAATTCTTTTAAATTTTGTACCCCATAAGAGGAAAGATAGTTACTTTTCTTCCAAATCATCATATTTTGCTGCTCTAAATCTGTTCTTCCAGCTACTCCTTCCTTCTTTCAAACTATTTGTGAATTTTCTGCTCTACCTTCTTTCTTGATGCCATGTACAAGTTAGTTGTGTATTGCAGTTACCTCCTCAATCCCAAGACAAGCAGAGCCAACTATGATGATATAATTCCCCTGGGTGTTGTTAGGAAACAGAATTTGACCTTCAGACTTCAACACATTTACTAGATCTCCCTGGAATTCAAATGCAGGGACTTTTCAGGTTTAATAAGGCTGTACATGAAGGTCATTGGGTCACACTAACAGGTCACATAACGGGACCAGAGCTCTGACAGTCCTAATAAAAGCGTATTCTGTTCCAGTTGGGTAAGAAAAGACTGAGATTTCAAACTCTTCAAAAGATTCTGATTACCAGAAGTCACTTTAACATTTTTCTCTAAAGAAGCGGGAACAGCGTAGTGGTTTAAATAACTGTACAGGCTTCACAGCAGAAGTTGGTAGAGAAGCAAATTTCTGTTAAAGAGACCTTTTCTGAGGTGGTTTTGGTAGGAAGGAAGGAAAGGGGAAGGGTGGGGTAAAAAGAAAAATGCTAGTAACATTTAAGACACAGATCTTAAATTTCTTTTTGTTGGGCCAAAGAAAGAAAGTATGCTTGTCCAAGCAATTTCCTATAACACTTTCTTCAAAATAAGTAGTACCAGATAAGTA
>NW_009258377.1:1328990-1353643 GCF_000687185.1 Egretta garzetta
CTGCTGAAACCAATAGAGGGTATGTTCGTGAGTACTAGTGTGAGATAGTATGCATAACTGATCTGGATAGTTTGCAAAGACGTGATAGATATTGTGCAAAATCTGATATTACAAATTGTTTACCAGTACACATTTCATTGCTGAAACCAGAAGACACCAGAATATTTTTCAGGAACAAAATATACTTCTTAGAATGAGCTCAATGCCCCTGTAAAATTTGCTAGCTTGTTTCAGTTGTACCACCTAAGGTACTGATCAACCAAGCGATTGCTCCAATGAAAAACTCAGAAAATCACTTTCTTCCATGTGCTTTATCACTTTCCAGGAGGTGCATTCCAGGGCACTGAGCTCAGTACTGTCTGTGAGGGTCATTCTCCCTCTCATTCTCTGGCCATGACATGAACAATATATTCAGTGTGGTATTTTGGTTTGGTTAGATTCTTGTTCTTATCGTTTTGTTTGCAATATGTACTTACTGCTATATGTTTATATTAGAAAAAGTAAGATCTAGCACTAGTTCCTGGCACTTGTTGAGACTGATGATAATACTCAGCCTTGTGGACTTCAAACCCAATGTCAAGGGTCAGACCCCGAGACAGTTCTAAGGTGTCAGCCATTGTGTTCCTCCCAGGCTCTCTCTTTTTTTTCAGATTTGTAAGGCTGAGGGAACTGTGTCTCTGAAGCAAAAACCACAATCTCAAATGTAGCTAAAATAACTTTTTTTAAAAAAAGTTAGAAGCAATGGAAATTTGGTTTCCAGGATTTGGACTTAACAGTATTGTGGGGAGATGTTCAAAATCACAAAAGTTAACATTTGTAAATATGAGTATTTAACTCCCCTGCAATTCTTTATATTCACCACATTCCCAGAATTGAAAAAGATTTAGCTGTTTTCCCAAAACCTACCTACATGCAGAAAAGAGAATATTATTCTAAATATCTAGATTGACATGAAGACCAGCTGAGGGAAGACTTTTTATGAGGAAAGATTATGCTCAGTTATTTCAATGTAATTGCAGAAATAATTGGACAGTAGTTAAAATACTAAATTTACAATTGCATTTTGAGTTTGCCATTGCTTCATCTCACTTCCACCACTACCAAAGCAAATCTGTTGGATGTCACCAATGATGCTATGATGTTGTGCTAATGTAAAAAGAATCAGTTAGTACGTTAAGATTATATTACATAACAAATATCTCCCAGAGCAGAAAATCAACATTAAAAATCCTGTAGTGTAAACCATATGTTTTGATATTATATTTCAGAGAAAGCATTTCAGGGGCAGGACGAGGGGGAGGGGGGGGAAGAAAGAAAGGTCATTCATGATATATTTACATTAATGTAGACAGAAAGGAAAAACAAATAGAGAAACTCTCTGCTAAAGAAAAAGAAGTCTTCCAAGTACAATTCATTCAGTCTCTTTACTTATCAGATGGGTGTTTTGATTTGGCACATGGTATGGCAATGTATTTCAGACTCTCTCCCAGTTATAAAAAAAAGGTTTTCTTGTCCAATTTGCAGTATCTATCTTCAGAATCTAATCTATGCTACTGTTCTGTTTCTTATAAGATTTTGTATATTTGCAGTATTTAAAAAGATATCAGACTTTTCATTTGTAGAGATTAATATGGCAGAAAGAAATCAATAACTCTCCATTGAAGAACAAATACGATTATAAAGAACAGAAACACTGAATGTTTGATCTTTCATATATTCCTGGAATGACCCTTTTTATGCTTGAAATGCTTATGCATGTGTATAACTTTGTCCTCATAGAGTCTGAACGCAGGTTTACTTGTGAGGTTGCAGTAATGAGCAGCCATAAGTATTTACAGCATCAGAGCTTAGTGATAAGTGGCTGAATTGCTAAGAAATGTCATTTTATTATCTTTAAAGAGTCTTCTAGTTCACTCTACCTGAAACTTTCAATTTTTTTCAAAGGAGACATAGGGTTTTCTTGCCTGAGAACTCATCAAACAAGGCATTCCTCAGCTACCACCCTCCATCAGGATGGAAAAAAGGCAAATTGTTAAGTTACTCCAGTCTGACAGAGCCTTCAGACAGTTCCATTTTGTTAAAGGGAGAAGAGGTGAAGTAAGTAATTATTTCTGTACTTAAGTCAGTTGTAAATGAAATTTCATATATGAATACATTTTACCATTTCTAGCACATCCTGTTTGACAATGGACTAAGATATCTGTCCTAGCTGGGGCTTCCCAAGTACCTGAATTTTGTACTACTTATGAGTGAAAAGATACTTGAAAGCAGCAGTTCCATGGTAACCATTCTCCTTGTAATTCCTCATAATTTCTACTGTGATATTCTGCAATGCTGCAATTCCGTGTAATTTCTACTGCAATATGCAGTAAGCAACTGACATCATTGTTCATGCACAGCTTTTTATTTGGAGTATATTCTGAAATTATGCTATTAATGTTATGGATTATAAAGCCCAAAAAACCCCCAAGACAGTGGCCAAGCTACCCAGTCACCTTGAATTGAATTCAATAAGCAAAATTTGACCAAAGTAGGTAAGTCATGGAGGAATAGAGTTCAAAACTGTTAAATCTGGACCAGTGTCATGGATGCAGAACAAGACATGGAAATTGAAAGGCATGGAAATGAAGTTTGCTTAGATAGAAATCTTTTTGATTTCAGAACTGACCAATTCCTGAAGAGAAAGATTTGCAAAAATGTCACAACAGCATGTATATTTGGGAGCACAGAAAACAAGGTGCTCATGAAGCTGGCAGTATTAAAAAAAAAAAAAAAAAATTGTGAATCCTGTGGAATCAATATTTGGATAGCTTTGCTGGACAGTTTCTGGTCTGAAATATGGCATGAAAGAAGCATCACCAAGCTTATTTTATTAAAGGTAGACAATTTAAAGACATGCCTGACACTTATGATAATTTTCACTATTATCATAATTGATCTAATATCCTCATGTCCTGATATGCTTTTTAGCTCTGCAACCTTTGCCTCAGTAGGCTGGAAATGTGAAAAGTCCCATACTTACAGCAAAGGACTACAGCAAATTTCACTACCTTTGCCCTTTACTGTGCTTTGCCATTTCATTATCTGGCATTCTTTGACTCCCCTGTACAGTTCCAACAACTTTGGGAAAGGAGGAGGAATGCCTACTGGAATGCCTCATCAGTCACAGTGCTGAGTATATAAAAGGTTAAAGAAGAACAACATTCAACTGTCTTCCATGGGCAAGGGTAGCTATTCAAACTTTCATGTTTTGTTCTTGTGACAGAGTCTGTAAGGAGAACATAAAATGCCACAACATGACTCCATTCGCATGACAGCAGCTGTAACAAAAATGGGAAATAACACAAACAACCCATTCTAGACTTGCAATGTTTAGACGGTAATCACTTCACCCTTTTTGGATTCTGTAGTCAAGAGCTGTCTGGCCTGATTACTTAAAAAGAAAAAAAAATGGTGCCCTATCCTTAAAACAAAAAAATCACAGTTAATTCTATTCTCTCAGGTTGTGTGATTTCATCAAATCTGGTCTATAAAAGGTGACTGTCTTCTAAGAGAAAAAGGTACAATGCAAGTCTTTCATTTTACATTTTTCTTGGCCTACCCTGCAGATAACTAAAGTAAGAGTAGCTGTCCAAAAAAGAAAGGAACAAAATTTACAATTCATATTACCAATTACCATTACTTATTGAGTCATTATTGATGGAGAAGATTAGGAATTGCTAATTTTTCAAGTGCTGCTATCCAGTATACAATATATAATAAAATAATACTTTTAATGGCAAAGTAAAACATTTTACATTAAAAAAAATGCAATGCTTAGTTAAGCCACTGAGCTTCTTCTGTGCCTTTGAAATCTTTTAAGATAGACCTTCAGTCTGTATGCTAAAGATTCACCCATCTTTAGCTCTGGACAATACATGTCTTTTATATTGATATTCAGTAATGGCATCCACACATTCCCATTAGTGCATTAAGCGATGTGCCTAAAACTTGTGGAATTTAATTCATCTCTCCCTTGTATTCTTCTGTGTAACAGAGTGTTTTACAGATGGGTTTTAGAGACCATGTTTTAGTAAGAGACAGGGACTTTATTAGTCTTTTGTTAGTAATACTCAAATTTTCTTAAATTCATCTTAACGTTTGAAAGCAAAACAGAGAATTTAACTTAATCTCCATACTAAAAAAAGTCCATCTTCATAAATTCATTTCCTAACATCCAGTCAAAGATATAAAATGTTACCAAATCAGGCTTATTCTGTATGATAAAGACAGTGATGCCTGCTTGTACTTTGTAGGGGATAACTGATTGTACAAAGTGCAATGGAAAGCTACACCATAGGCAACCTAGTTATAGGGGTATACTACCACAGGGAGCAGCAGAAAAAGTATACTTTCAAGGCTTCTTAAACATCCATTAGGGTGACATGATAAAGAAGGAAAAAAAAAAATACCAAACCAACAAAACAGAACTGAAATGGAACCGAGTGATGTCCAGATCAGATAGATAAATTAGGGCAATATCTATCAGGTTTGGCTGGATAACAGTAATGAGATGTAGCCTTGAGAAAAGAACTCTTAAAGTTGCAGTAAACAAAAGGATTGTAATGAAGGAACACATGGCCTAAGTATTTTTGCCAATATTATTTACAAGTCATTATTTGTCTTAATAGACATAAATTTTTGTCTGTATGAAAATTCAAGCAGGCAAATACAATCACATACTTTCTCACATTAGTAGAAAAGGAAGAAAGGGAAAGTGGTTGGAGATATCAAATCAGCAAGCATTTTTGAGATTATGCAGAGGACCCTTATTCATTTGCCTGTAAGACGTAAAAGCAGCTACATTATGGATACACTGAGGGACACTGATTGACCTCTTTGACAGAATATAGCATGCTTTCTGAGACCCACTGATGACAAACAAAATCTATTTGTGAACCCTTTCCTACAGAATTTTCTATCCTTCCTGCTTCAGTACTGCTGGGGAAAAACTTTTCTTTGAATGACAATATTTATTTCACACTCTGGTATATTTGAAACCAGTCTTACTTTATGACTTTATGTAGAATTCAGTCGACGAAATAAGTCTGTCCCATAAGACAACTGCACATAGAGCATAACCAGGATGACCCGCCTTCAGAGCAGCCATATATTTATAAACATTAAATGTTTTGCTCAAACTGGATTGTTCCGTTGAAATTGAGCTTTAAAATATAGCTCAAGAAATGTGTAGAGTGCTTTTGAAGTTATGGCTTTTATTAATTTCTAACATGCAAAATCAACATTTTAAAAGTAATAGTTTATACAAAAATGAACCTGATTTGGATAATACTTTTATTCAAAATATGCTTTATTTATGAAAGAAGAAAGAATCTATAGAAAGGCATATATTGCCTGTGTTCTGACTGATACAACAACATATTTTCAGAAACCAAAGCAATATGTGGGAAGAGAGGAAATCATTATGACACAAAATGTCGGCAAATGTACAAAATCAGCAAAGATGTATTGCTAAATTATTCATGGATACACAGACTTTAAGGCTAGAAGGTCAATTGTACCAGTAGCTTGACCTCGTACGTTACATGAGCAATCAAATTTCATACTTACACCAAAGTGAACTCAAAAGCTTGTGTTTGCTAAAGCATTCCTTTCAGAAAGACATCTAGTTTTGATTTATAAAGACTTCAGAAGTGTGAGAACTTAAGATTTTCCTTTGTAGTTTGTTCTAATATTTAGCTATCCTTGCTGTTAAAAATGAATACCAAATTTTTTATTTGAATTTGAGTATCTTTAAGAACTACCAATTGGTTCTTGTTATGCTGGTTCTTTTCTGTCCCAGATTGAAGAGCCTTTAGTACCAGTTATTTTTTCTCATGTAGGTACTTACACACCATAATCAAATCACTTCTTGATCTTCTTTCTGATAATCTAAGCAAGTTGAACTTCATAAATATTATATTGCAAGACATTATTTTCAACTTGCAATCATTTTAAAATATCCTCTTGGCAGTTATAGGGACTTTACATATCACTGGGTAAAAATTTCTGAGCTATTTTACTTCAAATAGGAGAAATACAATTTGGACAATTCAATCTGTTGACTTAGGATGATTTCAACTACACAATCTAAAATAGGATAAGGTGTCATGTGGAAGACATTGACCAGGAATTACATGTCTATTCTAAAAAATATTCTGCATGTGTGTTATTGCAATGTTAAATTTCACAAGTCAAACAGGTAATTCAGAAAATGAAATTGCAACCAGACCTTTAAAGGGAATAAAATTCATAGTGTGACAAAGGAAGAGACAGCAGTTGACTGCGCAAGTTAACAGGTAACCAATACATGCTAGATGTTTCATGTTATCTAACAGATCTAATTCAGGATAATTTCCACATAGTCCTTTCCAGGGGTAGTGAAACAAGCATTCTGTTGTGTATTCTCATCGGCGATAGATTTTTTTTTGTGAGCTGTTAGGAACAAATGGTTATCAGGGAAGTACAGTAACTTGAATTGGCTTTGCAACATCCAGGATGGATGCTTGATTAATAAAAGCATTGTCCTCACTTGTTGGTGGCTGCTGTGCTTCCTTACTGAGTCTCACGCAAGTCAGCCAGAGCAAAAGAGGCCTCTGAAGGCAGGGCACTACAGCTGTAAAGTAGCAAAGCACAACAAAACTGGCTCCTTTTGTTTTCTCTCTAATATAATTTTTCCCCTTAAAAGTTTCCTCTTCGTTAATTGTATAGAGACCGGAAATTTTCCCATCAATCATTGACATGCTAGAGTAAAGTGCCTCAGAGCCTATTCAGCTAAAAGAACACTAACAAAAAAAGTTTTGCTGATGATGCAATTCTGATTCGAGAAGAATTGCAATGGATCGAGGAAGATTTTATTTTTTAAAGCAGGAGGAGGTGTGCCAATAAACTTGTGAATCCTCTAAATAATGTAGTACTGACTTTACACCTACATTTCCATTACAGATGTGTAAGAGTTTTGAACAAGGAAAATTTCCAAACAAAGTAGAGGGGGAAAATTGCAAATTAATTGTCCACCACTCATTCACGAGAAGCAAATTATTTCAGTTCACAAATGTAAGCCATGTCTTTCAGTGGTTAATCTACATTCTTGCTTTTTTTGCTCCTATTTTCTCTCACAGGATTACTGAACCGTAAGATATTCTTGGTACCGAGCTTGTAACAGTCTCAGAACTGGATAATTTTCGCAGTGTGTAGGGACATGGGACTGGGATGAAGAAAGATGAGGATCACTCAATCATATACCCAGAAATTATATCAAGCCGTACAATTTTGTCTTAAAATGTAGTTGCTTGCTCCCAAAACTGATTCCTCTGACAGCCTTTCAATTTATTTTGAACCTATATTCATTCCTGAGTAATTTTGTGTTTATTCTTATGCCTGAACTATCCCTCAGTTAATACACTTCTTCCCATATTGAAAAAAAACCCTTTCTGTAGGGCATCATAAAGTTAAAATTATTGTGTTAACACCTTTGTGCATCTCTCAACAATGACTGTTGGGTATCTCTTTTGGATTGTTTTATGAGAAATTTGCTAATAAGATATTGTAATTTTAATTTCTGCTAGAATATCACATAGAGTACTCAAAGCCCCACAGTTCTAACTGAGCAGTACACACAAAGAAAAAAACCAGCTTTTATTAAAATGTTTTAACCATTGCTTCAGCAATTTTAAAAGGACAATGTTAAAGTTGTTGATGTGATCGTAGCAGAATTAAAGATCCCCTAGCTTCTACAACAGAAACTGTCTTATGCTATATATTATTTTTCTTATACCACTAAATGTACACTTACATTGTTTTTTTACATTTAACACTACTTGAATAGCCTGTATATATAATGTAGCATGTCAGTAATTTATAATAATATAGGATACCTTGGCTCTAACACAACATATATATTACAGTGTTTAAAATTAATCCAGTACATATTTCTATATGCTTGGGATATATATCTACTTCTACACAGCTAAGGCATCTGTGTTTCCCTTCCATTTCCAGGAGATGAAACATAACCACCAAATTCTGCTCTGAGTTATAGCTATGAAAATCCATTAGTTTCAATGGACATGCCTATGTCAGAGCAGAACTTAACCTAATAGGCTACCTTCTACTTACACTTACTGTCATTTTCCCGAATTTTAAAAAGTAAACAAGGTCAAGAGCCAGAGTTCACAAAGTGGATTTGGGAGGTAATACCCATTCCCTCAACACATTTTAACAATGTTCATTAACTCCAAGAGGAAAGTATCCTATGCTACACATCATATTCTAAAGGAAGAAAATAATAATAACAAAAAAGGCTGCTATGCCATGACCAAAGGAGGCAGCTATTGCAACAGCACTGGTAAGAGGTGCTTTCCTCCTTTCTCACTAAGCACAATCATCAGCAGGGGTTTCTGGATAATCTCTTAGTTTTAGAAAACCAGATTCTTAGTCAGTTAATCTACTGTCATCATTATTGGCAGAAAATTATTTCAACCCCTACTTGAGAGGGGGAGGGAGAGATTACCAAGAAAATACCTCTGCATACAAGTCTTTTTCTTCTTTTTGCTTTAACTGGTGATATTACGACATTTGAAGCAAGTAACTTGTGTGCCTTTTAGCTGAAAGGTAACATTTCATGAGTGACATTGATACTTCAGGTTCTCTGGGGCTAGATATTAGTAGTTTGGTACCTGGTGGTATTTACAAAGGGTCCCCCTTCTCCTTGAAGTGAAGTATTTTGAGTGGCTTTCTTTAGAAGCAGTTGCACTTGATTAAAAGTTATCAGGGTGACCAGATCTGAAGTATTAGGTAGAAAGTTGATTTCTTTTATAAAAAAAACGGGGAACCACGGTGGTTATAGAGTTGCAAGGGTAATTACTGGAAAGATAATCTATCTGGACAGAAAAGTGCCCAAAACACATATCGAGTGTCATATTCCAGTTCCTCTATTATCTGTTTCACAAATAATGAGTCACTGGAGAACACTCAATGTGGTCAACCCTGAGGAGACTGCGGAACTCAGCAGGGATAAGTCAGGTTTCATAAGATATCATTTTAGACCACATAGTGGGGGAAACAGTATATAGCTCAGAGAGGAGAAATACAAGTAGAATTGTGCATGGACATCTAGACTCCTTGAAGACACTCAAAAGTCTGTCACCATCAGGTCTTTTTTCTGGTCAACATTGCAGTATATTATAACTTGTTACTGGCATGACTCGTAATGCGTATTCTTTACAATAAACATTCTGTCCCGAGGTGGCACCCTAGACTCTAAGAAGCTAACTAAACACCAGAAAAAGTACAACAGAGTGGTGAACTCAGACAATGTAAAGAGTATTCACTATTGTCTTTAATGATGTTGTCAGAATATTTCAGGACCCAGTAGGGTTTTAATCCAGTTAGTCTAAATTGAGAAAAAAGCTTCCGAATATCTATAAGCTTATGAAATTAAATGGGAGTTCCTTATATTTGTATGAAGCATTTGAGGATTTACTAAGCATGTCTTCAGTATATATACATACATAAATACATAGTCTACATATATATATGTACTCATATGTAGCATATAGTTTACTTCATGTATTGAGAAATAGGTGACAGTCTAACAGTTTCGTTAGATCCCTATGAATCTCAGAGACGTTAATAGTATTTTCCCAGAAAGTTATAACAGCCAAGAAAAACAGATCTAGCAGATTTTTTTTTAATAAATTTTCTCACAGAAGAAAGTAAAAATGTCTACACAAGTCTTATCATTAGTATCTCCCCCCAAAAAAGAGAACTACAAATCAAACTCCAAGCTGGAACAGGGTATGTAGAAGATGAACTGCTTTTCTCAGCACTGACCTTTACATTTGGGTCATAATTATGGCTATGATTTTGACAGGATACTTTCAAAGAATTTTATGGTAGAGGTCAGAATTCTTCACCATTAACACCCAAGGCTACCAGTTCATGCAGCTCTGACTTCAACCAACAAACAGAGGACATCCTAGTAGCAAAGCACACACTAGTAATGGCATCAGCATTAACAGATACAATTAAAATAGCTATGGAAAAGAATAGCTCTACGTTTATTTAGCAGGGAAAAAAACAGTTTGCACATGCACTTTGGTCTGAAATGAAACTCCGCTGAGGTTGTCTTTCCTGATTCTTTGGCATGTCATTCTGAAAGACATCCTTGTAAGAAAAAGAATTATTACAGTGCTACTAGGCACCAGTAGACTTCTCAAAGAAATAATAGTCAGCACTGGAAAACAATCCCAGTGTTTAAGTATCTCACCAGAAATCGCATTGGATGTCATCCTTGTGAATAAATTGTCTTTACAATGGGAATCGTATTAAAAAAATTATTTGAGCCGAAGAATTTTTGGCTTGTCTGTGTTCAAAGTACTCAACGTAACATGAGTAAGCCAGCACTGGAATAACAAAACATGCAGCCCATACACAAAGGCCTCAAATTTCAGGAGGGGTTTCTCATAGCTACGTACCACCCCCGACCATTCGATATTTTCTGAAAAAGCAAAACCTACAAGAAGAGATTTAAGACCTAGAGTCCTTTGCCAAACCTATAATTATTTTTTCCCACAGGACTAAGATGGTGCTGCTATGAAATGGGTTGATGAACACAGAGATATCAGCACTTGTGCCTCAGTCTACAATATACAAAACCCATGACAGTCCCTCAATGGTCCTTTCAAGTAATTTACATCACAAATATCAGCAGATATTCCCCAAAATGACTGGGGGAAAAAACCTAGAAAATGCACTGACATATTTTCTGTACACATAACCACATGAAAACAAAGTATCTAAAACAAGAAGTACCATTCTAAGTTTAACTTATTTTTTATTTGATTGTACATGAGAAACATCCTGGGAGAAACAGATTGTCCATGTGTGGGGTTTTTTCCAAAAAGGTCAAGTGGTCTTTGAATAGAAACAGTGCAGAAGCAGTTTCACATGACTTTCAAGAAGCTTTGGTAAGTATTTTTTTCCCAGTTGATCTAAACAAGGTATGGCACCAGCATAAGGGATGTTTTTCCAAAGAAGCTTTCAAGTAGCTTTTCATAGCAGGGCTGTGCACAGCATGAAATGAAACTTTAGCAGTGCAAAAAGCCTCTGTTAAGTCAGTAAACTTCTTTTTTTATGATGTATTTGTTCTTCTCACAGAAAGTAGCTCGTTCACCATTTTATGTACTTTAGTTGTCTTTCCTACTGTAGATTCAACTACTTGCAGTCCCCACTTAGGCGAATATGTCTCACGATCTTTGTCACAGCTTGCTTTTTGTTTGAAATCAATGGTGTCATTACTGCTGCACAAAATAAATAAATAAATAAATAAATAGTAACATCACTTCCATGAAATGTCCCCTCTGGATACTTTTCACTTCTCTGCTTAACATTTGTAGATGCCACTTTGCTCACAGCTGCTGAAGTAATTTTTTTTACCTCTTTTTCAGCTCAACAGCATTTTCCCACCTTCCCTCATTTGAACTTCATTGGCTGGTTTGCCTTCCACACATGCAAGCTTCCAACTGCTAAATTACCATGTTACCAGCTGAGAAACCTGCTGATTTGATTTGTCATGAGCACATGGCACATATTCATTTGTATTGAATGCAAATTAAATATATTCTTATACACACTGGCAAGATTTCAGTTTTAATTCAGAAGAACTTTGACTATGAGGGTAAGACTGTAGCTTTAGTTATAAACATGTGTCTATAAAATACATTGGATTTGTCCTTAACTCCTCAACTAACGTATTAACAATTAACAATTACCCAATTAAGTGTACTGATGTCTTTAACTAAACATGTATTTTATTTTAAGTATTCCCAATTCAGACTTCCAAATGAAAATCTCTTTTATTGACACAATTCTAAAAAATTCCAAATACAAGGGGAAAAAAGCAAGGGGTATCAGCAGTGTTATACTTCACGCTTCTTAATAACCTTGACTTTGTAAATTACAACTTTCCAACCTTCCTGAGCTTCATCCAGTATCAGAGCAGCTTTAGGAGGTGGTTTTACAGTTCTTTTGTACATCTCACCATGAAGCAGTGACTAGCAGTCATTTCAACTCATATTGTAAGCCCGACCTTCCTCCTTAACTGCTCCACACCATTCACTCACCTAATTACCTTGCCAAGTTTGCCTCTCAGGGTGAGCTTCTAAGGAATTTGCATAGAGGCAACCTGTTTAATCAGTTCTACTTTGTCTATGAAAGCTCACTGTAGAAAGAATCTGAATGGGAACCTCTGCAGTGTTTATTTAGGGTTTTTGTAATGTGAGTTATGTATATTGTACTTTTTATTTTTTGGACTGAATAGATAAGTGTTAATGCTCATGAAAAGAGGAGGCTACTGCCATGTAGAACAGTACCTCTACTTCCATGACACTAAAATATGAAGTGTAAACCTGGTATTGGTATGCATCAGATTTGTTTCTTTTTTAGTATGATATAAAAACCGATTTGATTTTACAGGGATCAAAGGATGGTGTAAGAAAAAATTTTCAAGTCTGTTCCCTCCCGCTTTGTGAAGACATTTAAACCACAAGTCTTCAAACATTCCCTGATCTTTCTGAAAAGTCTTATGGAGAATCAGCTTGACGCACACTCACTTTATTATATCATCTGCTGTAGTCTAGCTCAAAATGTCTCTTTCTAAATATTTAGTGGGACATCTGATGTGGAAACCTTAATACAAAGCTGAGCATGAACACGTTACAGTGTCACGCATAGCAGAAGGACTAAGAATTACTATTGTTACTCTTTAAAAAGAAAAGAATAGTGAGACTTCAGTGTCCTTCTTCACAGTTGCACACAGCTTTGCAGGGATTTGTTTCACTTTCATTGGTTAAGGTGTTGTATTATTTTTATTTCTTGAGGTTTTCCTACTTCGTATGTAGGCTAGAATTTACTGCTGTATATCCATCAAAATGTTTCTTATTAGACATGTTAGGCTGCTTCTTCTAAAGTGGAAGCTTTCATTATTTTCTTTGAAAAAACAGGTCTAAGCCTTCTGCATACGTTGTCATTTGTGTTAGTCACACTTGCTAAAACTCAGTATCATAGAATCACTTCTTTATCTTTCTTCCTGAGAGTTCTTTATTGGCAAGTCACAACAAACTGTAAAATTTGCTACATTTACCATGAACAGCTTGTGAAACATGTCAACTTTCTCTATAATTTTCACAGGGCTTTAATTATGAATCAATGTGATGTTATGAATAGGGGTATTCATAGCTAATGCTTTCAACATGCAGTAAGCAATATTTCTATTACTTAAACATTGCTCATATCCACAGGCACTTCATTCTGGATTACTTCTGTTGTGAATACCCAGGCATATGCATTTTACTCAATCTAATGGACAAGTTAAAAAGGAAATGATGCATTTTCCATGGAATTTTACATTGCAAATAAGGATGAATTTTCTAACTGGAGAGTTGCAATTCTCCTGGGACTGTTTGTGACTGACACTATATTTATCTGCACATTGAAACAACACACTTATCAAATGGAAAAGAAGAAGAAAAATTACAAGAGATTTGATCTTCTTTACAGCTTCTAATAGTAAAATACACTGTATGATTAATGAACCTGTCAACTGTAATGGGAAAAATATGTAACAAGTAACTGTGCATTACTTGTTTGCGATTTTTATCTTTTATAAATGCAACCATGTGTAGGATGATAAGATTAACTCTTTGTGCTTTTAAGTGAACATTATATGCAAGAATAATAGAACCTGCACTGTTTCTTGTCTTTCTGTCAGTTCTCAGTCTTAAGAATTGGAATTTTCCCTAATTCCAAAATAACTATATTATTATTTCATTTGGCATATCTACACACCTACTGCTGGATAAATTATTCACAGGGATTAAAGACAAAAATGGCCACATAGCTCACCTGTCTCTTTCCATTTAGTTCCTTATGCTTTGTACCATCTGTGTCAAACAAAAGGTTTTTTATAATTCCTTCAAGACTTTTATAGGGCCTACCAGAGGAGAGCCCTGGCCACAAGCTGGAGCATGCCTGGCATTGAGGCAGCATGGTTTGAGGGATATATGCCCTATAGATCTATATCATCTTTGAGAAGACCCCCATGTCATTTTGTATCCTTATGTCCTGTACTCTAGGAATAACATTGGGAAAAGCATCTTTCATGTTTCACTGACTCAAAACTTAAGGAATCCTAATATTGTTTAAAATTCATTGCAGTGGTACGGCCTTGGCATAGGAGTCAAATCAGGATTTTCTGGCAGTTTTCTCACCAACTGTTGAGAGCAAATAGGAAGGGCAGAGTTTGTGCATCTAAGACTCAGAAACTTCATCATATGACAGTAGCCAGATCTCTCTAAGGAGAACATTAAAAGTAAATGATTATGAAATTTCCCTATCCTCAGAACAATGTCCAATTGCATTAACGTAAGAGGAAATTATTTATTTCCCCCAATTCCGTATTTATTTCTTAAAATTCAACTATCTCATTGCTTTTAATTACCTTGGGTAACTTTTGCCATTGAAGGTAATATACACGTTCCACACATACAGAAATTCTGAATTAGCAATATGGAAATTGTTTGCACTTGGAATCAAATCTGTCTGCCACTTTGTTATTCACAAAACAAAATTTTCTAATTATCTGATCAGAAAGAAAGAATTTAATACAGCTTTAATGTAGTTGAAAGTGGGCACAAAATGTATGAAAACAGTCCGTTTCCCTTTAGCATTTGAGAACTTGAAGTTTTAAGTTTTACCATAAAGTTCTAAAGTACATGGTGGTCAGACATGGGGATGGGGGAAAGCTTTTCATGTGGCATGGAAACTGAAAAAATTATCTGTGATTAAATTGTATGTTATTATGAAAATAAATTTGTCACAATATACACCACTTGTTGCAATGCGCTATTTATTGTAATGTCACTTCATCAAGTTAGCCAGGTAACATTAACTGTGCAGGCTACAACATCCATATTAACTATTTAAAACATTAATTAGAAATGGTCCATGTTGTTTGCTGTCTTTACATTTTATTGGGGGATAGTCCTATAAACTGAATTACTTGTTCAAGGTACAGTAATATTTATACAGAGAAAAGGTGAAATTTGCCTACTTCATTGGTACCACGATACCTCCATGATATGTCTTTTGGAAACCTTCAGCAAAAAAACCTTCAGTGCAAACTAATTGTGTTATTTTCTGTACAGCTGTCCCATGTCTCTTGAATTCAGGCAAAATGTTAAACAGAAGGGAATCATCAAATATGATTTCTACTGGCTCTACTCACAGTATTGCATACCCAAGAAGATTTTGCAGTCCTTTAGAAGTCAAAGAAAAACATAAGCAAATTAGGTCCATTAGTTAATAGAAAATTAACCATATGATGCAGTGCAGACTGAACTATCCCATGTCATTTTGCCCAAATGAGGTTAAATATGAAAAGAACCTTAACACAGTTAGTTTCAACAAAAGAATAGGTACCATGACAGAAAGGGAAATTAGTAGGTTAAAAAAGACAAGTTTATGTTAATAGATGCACTGAAGTTCTATACTTACAATACTAATGAATGACAAGAAAAAAAAATAACTATTAGAGATGCAGAGAGTATCCACAGGGGAGGACGGTAAAATAACGTACTCACCTTGAAAAGGGAATGAAAGTAGTTTTAGGGTGTTGCACATGAGATAAGCTAATGTCTACAGTCATCAGAACATCCTACAACCATAGTTGCTGTCATTATTCTTAAACAATCTATCTTTAAGTGTTGAAGAGGCAAGCTGACAAGAAACAATCAACAGAGATTTTGAGGACATCCCATGTCAAGCCTGTATAATTTTCTACTGTGAGAGAAAAATTGTTCTTTTGGTTGGTAGAAAGTAATAGATCTAAATTAGTTTGACATTAGTAAAGCTTTTAAACCTGTCTAAACAGTACATTAATAAATGAACTAGAGAAAAGATAGCCCAGACAAAAAGACTATAAGACAGAAAATAAAAAAAAGAAGTGGACTCAACAACTTAAAATGGGAAGACAGACCAAAGATAATTCAGCAATCACATCACCCAAAAGAAAATTAGTAAAATATGAGCAGAGCAACAAAGAATTACAAGAGATTTAGCAAGCATAATGTAAAGAAAAATTGAAAAAAAAAATGATTGCTTAGCCTGAAAAGTGACTTTTTTGGTAATACATATGAAAAAGACAACAATCAATATTCTCTGCATCTAGTGAGGGTAGGAGAGGAAGTAATTATCTTAATTTGTAACAGGAGACATTTATGATAGCTATTAGGAAAAAACAATCCAACTAGTGTTAAAATAGTTCTCCAGTCTTTAGCAGTGAAACACCATGATTTTAAGAGACCCCTCATTCAACATTTTTTTAAAAATAGTATAAGCAGACATCTGTCAGGGATGGTCTAGGTTTGAGTCCTCAGCCTGGTAGCAGAAGGAACTTCAAGGCAACTTCTAGGCACAGTTTTTTATATTCTCTGTAACATCAGATTTATCTTCTAAGGCTAGCTTCTAACAGGCTTTACATGGCTTCAAAGGAGAGGAAAGTGGTCAGAGAGACTCTGAGTCCATGCACCAAAAGAGAGAGCATACACCCTCTCTTGATATTGTCTCTTATGAAGCAGCAGTTGGAGGATTAGGAGAGTCTTGGACAACCCTGACCAATGACTACCCTGTGGTACAGGTACACCAGAGAGGTCAAAGTGGTGTAATTCTTTCCAGAACAAAGACTAGCAAGGGCAAATTGTAACTGACCTTTACCAATCTACTCTTACGTTAAATTCTTAACTCAAAACAAATTGTCAAGTGCTCATCTAGCCCATAGTTTTTGTTGCAGAGTTACGTTTATATACCTTTCCATGCTGGCACAGCGCCCCCTTATATGGTACCAGTTGCAGTCTGCAGTAAAGGTATTATGTACACCAGCACTGCTAAAAGCAGATCGCATAGCCTAACATGAGATACGAAAAACTGCATCTGTGCCCCATGATCTAGGTCAACACGCAGCAGCTCCATGGGCTGCTCTTACAGCTGTCCTCGGCTTTCAGCAGAACACACTGACGCTGGTTGCCTTCATAGGATGTTAAACTTGACAAGATATCAATGACATGATTTGTCTGCTGTAAATGTCCTGTAGCCAAACTGTCCTCTTCTATGTAAATGCTTACTGAAAGAAATGTCTTAAACTCTAGACTAAGTGTTGATGTAGCGCTTCAAAGGCTGGAGAAATCAGACATTTACCAAGTTGTCTCAGTTGGTAAGTAGCAGTTTATTTTTAGTGCCTTCAGAATTGGCATGAAATGCCTTCCCTGGCTAGCATTTCTGCTCTGACTATACGAGCAGTCAGTTAATATGTTAACATATTATACTTGCCAAAATAAAACTCCTAAACCGCACCCACTGACATTAATGATAGACTGTGGAAAGGTTATTAATAATCTGAGTTCAAGTTATGCTACCAACTGTCAAATAAAGTGTTATGCTACTGAATTCATAATACAACACTGGAGTGAGGGAATTCTCTGCATTTAAAAGATTTATTGATGTAACTATATTCGTTTTCCATTGTGTATTTTATGTCAAACAGCATAAAGTTCTATTCTCATTTGTACCATTATTTGCTGTTCTGTCTATTATCCCTGGTGGGAAAAAAAGGACTATGAACAACATCTAGTTATTCTTTCAGCATTTACACTTCAATATGTAAAGAAAATTTTTTTCCAAGGTCCTCAATTTACATGACCATTTTTCAAGCACTAGCATGTATAGAGCTGATTTTTTTTTCTCTGCTTGTTCATAATAAAGTTTACCCTTTTGTTCCCAAGTAAATCTGGCTGGGATTTTTTTGATTAATGTTGTTTAGCTAGAAAATGTGATTTTATAAAAAATGAAGAAGTGGTGCAGAAATGCACCAGTTACCAAACATTTAGTCAGGAAATTCTGCAGTGGAATGCTTGACTTCTTAGCTTGGTCACTGAGAGATGAATCTGAATTTTCCATGTACACCACCAGTCCTCAGACACTAGATTGCTCTGATGTTGATAGTTAATTCTTCTCCAACTCTCCTCTCCTCCACTTTAGAGACCGCTGACTGAAGTGATGGTCATTACAATTCAGGGGTCACTATGGCATTGCAAATTTGTCTTCACAGTTTGGTTTCCTAGGCACCAACTCTTCCGTCTTTGGGACTAAGAGCACTACTCTATTGGGAACTGGTTATCTTTTTGACCATTTGACAGTGTCAGTAAATGGGTTTGTTTCTAGTTAGCAAAAGGGTTCAGCTTTCTTATGATGACCTGATACATTCCTCTGGGAATAAAGCACGATCTTTAAAGAAATAGCAAGCCATCTTGCAGGTTACAGGAAGGCTACAACAAATATTTTAAGACCCTTGGATTCTACTGGTTCATTCTACTGTTGCATCAAAAATGTTATTACCATATGCATGTTGCTTTATAGAAGATATAGGCTAATTAATTGAGTAAGGCATCTTCTTCATTTTTTCTCTGCAATTTACAGCTTATGTCTCTGAGAAACTCCTTTGAGGAAACAACAGCAGACCTCTGTTGCAATTCTAGATACTGAGGTTATTCCAACACATTTTTCTCATAAACGGTCTTGGAAAATCCACCATTGCCTGTCAGAGAGCTGAAGTGTACCAGTTCCAACAATGCCTTGGGTTTTTTTCTTACATGAAACAAAAATGAGCAGCCTACCCCATCTCCATGGTACCGGGGGACCTGTCAGCTAAAAGAAATCTGTGAAGACATTTGTAAACCAGAACCAAATTATCACAGCATTAGCTACAACAATGAAGACTTAAAAAACTGTAATTTTGCAAAATTTGTCACCACTAAATCACTTTCAGGAGTGCAGGCCAGATGCAATAGGTGAAGGAGAAATGACTGCAGGGAAATGTCAAGCCTGCTAGTTTGAAAGAAACCACTATTGCAGAAGATAATCATCATTTAAAAGTCTGCCACAGCATTCTTCACCTCCTGCACTACAGACTTTGTTAGGGCTGGTGGATATTGGCAATTGTTACATGCAATTACTCATATTACTTTATAAAGTGCTCTGTAACTGCACTCCAGTGATTCTGACTGGGTTTCTGTGTCCCTTGGCTGTTTGAGTGTCTCATTGTATAACCTCATGATGTTGTTTTTGGAGCAAAACTGTAAAACAGCAAAATGCACCAGAAATGTTCATGTACTTAAGGTGACTCTGATGAGTTTGTTTAACTTTCAACACATCCCTCTGAATACAAAACTCAGGTCCCAGCCCTGAATACTCACCCACAGCTGTTATAAATTAATTTATGCCCCTGATGATGGTCAAGGCTACAAATTACAGCATCAGTGAAACAAGTTATTTAGTCATTTTCTTAGGCTGCTTTTAACCCCTCACTGTCATTTTATTTTCACATTTATAAAAACAGGGGATAGAGTGGATGCAACTTCATCATAGACCCATTCAAGAGCAGAACATTGGCATTCAAAGGCCAAAAACCATACCACTGGAAATGAATAAACATATTGTTAATATAGAACAAGTACTGCTTTCACACCTTTGAAGGGATAAAAACATAAAATGTGAATTTGAACAAATGGGCAATAAAACACTTCTGAAAAAATGTGTGTATAGGGTATATATTGCATATGATGAAGAGATGAGAGCATTCTCGTGGATGAAAGTCTCCAGGTGTTTCCTAATTCTCTAAATGGGCATTTCTGGAGCTTAAGAATTTCACACTTGACAGATGCAACTTCCTGAACCTTCTGGTAACACTGTAGATACATTAGGGAACCCCAAGAGGTAACACTGGCTTTCGTTTTTCTTTGCACTTCATGCAGGGTCTTTCAGGCCAGCTGCCTGCTAAGTGCCTCCTCCAGACAGCCTACCAGGTCTGATGTTCTGTACATACAAGATGCAAAAAATTATCTGGTGGTGGAAAACACTGTAAAATTGTAAAGGATCATTATAGTTTGGGAGACACCAACTTTGAGTGCCAGGTTTTTGGTACAAAATACTGATTAGTTTAATGGCAGTGACTGCTGACAATTGCTACCTAATTAAGACAGTGTTACCATCATTTTTTGCCCTGTGATGAAGATGCACTTTTCTGAAGATTTGATGTTGCAAGAATTGTAAACATTATTGAGTAAAGATCATCACTGATATACAGTCTACCTAGTAGAAATTCCTGAAAGCATCAAGCATTTCTTTACCATCCATGCTGTTACTCTTCCTTGCTAATGTAAATAGATCATTTGTAGAAGAAAAATCTGTAGGTTTTTGGACTTCAGTTTTGCTGGTACAGCAAAAAGACTTACAGGTTTACATTTAAACTAGGCTTTATTTTGATCCTAAATTTGCCCCTCAGTGGCACAGACTTCAGGGGAACAACAGGAGAGTAATTTTTCTGTACTCTTCAGCTGAGAGAATATATGTTCCCTAATAAAATAGAGCCACATCTCTCCTACTGTTGCTTTCTGCCTTTGAGGCCAAGACGGGCATACAATCCAGATTTGTCACTTAAGCACATTCCTTCGCCTTTTTTTTTCCAATTTTATCACCTTCTCTTTTGCTTGTATGGATCCATTTCCTCTCCTCTAGTCACTTGTTTCAGTTCTTAGGGGGGGTTGTGGGTCAGAATTAATTTCATTTTCAGCTTAGTAAACACAGCAGCCTAGGAATCGAGCAGCAAAAAAGCATTCATTTCAGTCATAATTGAACAAAAGTAATAAAAATATGATCTTTCCAAAACTATGCTTGGGAATATTGAAAACACTCTCTGCAGGAGCAAACAGAGGGCAGTACTTTCTTTCGTGACTGTCTTCCTCATAGCTTTCAACAGAACTGCATTCTAGCAATGGGCCAAACCCCCAAAACTGCTGCCTGAGTGCATCGAAAATGTGACAGCCTCACACTAGAGCATAAGCTGTTACCAATTCAAATAGCAATGGTGGCAGAATAATAAAACTTTACACCACTCCCTCTTCATTTCTGAAAGTCTTACTCATGGTAGCTGCACTGGGGAAGCAGGGAGTATGCAGTAAGATCTCTACCCTTTGTAATGTAGATGTCTTTTTAAAGAAGGTGTGATTATATTCTGAATAGGTCAGCCTCTGTGCCTGGCATTTCTTCTCTCTTTCCTATGACCTTTTACTAAGTAACTGGGGGTTTTGCACTCTTTTTGGAACTGTCCATCCATTTGAGGCAGTGAATATGAGAGGCACAGTTTGACCACACCAGAATTATTGCACTGGGTTATTGGAAGGGCAGTAACCACCTACTGCGGGTGGAACTGCTTCTTCCTTAACAGCATGTCTCCAATTCAGGTTTAACTTTACTTTGTCTTCTGTTTGTTCATCCACATTTCTAAAGATTTAAATAAATGTGCAGTCACATTTGTTCATGGAAAGTAACAAATGAATAAAACTGCACTGGACAGATTTGAGTTTCACAATGTATGCCGAAACAGATGTCTTCTTTTGAATGGCTCAGTAAAGAATTATTAATATGGACCTTCCTTGGTTATGAAAGAGACAATTAGGAGCTTTAATCCGATATCTAATATTTCAAAAATGTTATTTTTTATTAGATTTCAGCAGCAAAGAATACCATTAGATAGATCACCAGAGTAATAAGCAACATGATGCTGGGTTCCACCCCATCAGTGATATTTTAAAAGTACAGTCTACCAGTGCCAACCTTCAGATTTCCCATGGGAACGTTTATAAGAATACAAAGCTCAATAGGCAGCACTGATGCTGTATTAAGGATTTGTGTCATTTTCACTACAGAATAAACATGTTCTAGAAAGTGGCATGCAGGATTTTATTAGTAGCGAACTGAAGTTTGGCTTATATGAAGGATTTGATTCTGTTCAATACAGTACAGAACTATCACATTTTCAGGACTTTTTCTGCTATACCGAGGTAGAGGAGTGGCAAACATTTAGATCTTTTGTTAATGAACAAGCTTTTAACCCATGGAGAAATAGCTTTAAATACGGTTTATAATCTGTTCAATGAATTTGATAGCTTCAGTTTGGTCCCTACTGGATACTTTTCTGTATTTCAAAACCCACTCTGCTTCCCAAATTTGGCACAGCCAGCAATTTTTGGTGATAGAAAGCCAAGAACTGAAATTGTAGGGCGTTGGAGATTGGGTTTGTGGACTACTGGAGAAGCTGTGAAGAGGAGAATACACAAGGTCTGTCACAGCCATCTGTCCCCACCCAAACAATTTAAGGAACAGAAATTCTAAGTGATTTGCTCAAAAGGAGCAGGCCTATGCAGACTGCCATATAGGGATACTAGAACTAACCCTGACCTGAGAATGTGCACTTAGATAATTCAGTGTAGGACCACACTATAGCTGAAGATAATCCCATATAAACAAGATTACTCACTCATTCTCTTATCAATAGGTCCAAATGCTTTACAGTCAGTTCTTCTTTGGCATGTATCATACAGCTACAGTGAAGCCAAGGGTTAGGGGCTGATACCAGCGCTGTGGTTCAAGAGTTACATTGAAATCTTACTCCTCAAAGCCATAGATCTGACTGCCAGCAGAGTAAAACACTTCATGACTTTTCTGTGGCTCTTTTGGACTAGTATTAGAAAATGCTATTGCCTGGTCTGTGGTGAAGAGAGTGCCAAATACGATGTGGTATGTGGACAAATCCTGAGAAATCCTCAATGCTAGAATCAGTGCTGCTCCTAATGGGAAACGTCACTTGAGAAGTTCTCTGGCAGAAGTATCTCCCTCATGAGGCTAGGATTGAATGAGGACAAGGGTTTGAGAGAGCAGAGATTACAGTCACTTAAATTATTTCCACCGTTACTTTTTAATGGTCACATCACAGTTACAAACATGGGCCTTAACTAAATTCTAGCAACCCTAACAGCCCTGGCTCCAGCTCTCATCTTAGCCTCTTGGCTCATGAATATCAGGAGATAAATCTCTTAATCTCTTCTTTTCCTGAAAGCTGAGTCTAGTACAACTATAGACAATGACCCATACATAGCACTCATTTGAACACAGGTCCTGTGCAATGGCCGCTGCCAGTCAGGTTTCATGTTAGGAACACCAGACATCAAAGACTTTAGTTGATGGATGGATGGATAGATGGATGGATGGGCTTGGACTGGGGCTGTGGTTAGTTTTCAGCAGGCCAGAGACTAAAGATCTGGGTCTACCAGTAGGTCTCTAAAAAACTAAAAGCTTGAATGCAGGTTAGAATCACTAGACAAAAAGGCATATTGATGAGTGCTTTCGCAGGTGTGGGTGACTTTAGCTTGTTAAGTAGTTAAATTAGATGAGGGCTTGTGGCAAGATGGATCAGAGAACTGAGTTTGCAGCTGGATTCTTTCAACAGAGCTACAAATAAAAACTGGTAACAGCAGATGAGGAGAAGGCTGAGGTACTCAACAACCAACAACTTTTTTGCCTCAGTTTTCACTGGCAACCTCTCTCCTCACTCCTCCTGAGTCAATGGAAGGCATGAGGGGGACCAGGAGGGTAAAACCCCTCCTGCTGTAAGAGAAGATCAGGTTCATGACCATCTGAGGATCCCAAACACACATAAGTCCATGGAACCTGATGAGATGCATCCCAGAGTCCTGAGGGAATTGGCTGATGTAGTTGCCAAGCCACTCTCCATGATATTTGAAAAGTCATGGCAGTCAGGTGAAGTCCCCCGTGACTGGAAAAGGAAACGTGCCCATTTTCAAAAAGGGTAGAGAGGAGGACCCTGGGAACTACCAACCTGTGCCCGGGAAGATCATGGAACAGATCCCCCTAGAAGCTATGCTAAGGCACATGGAGGCCAGGGAGGTAATTCGAGATAGCCAGCATGGCTTCACCAAGGGTAAGTCCTGCCTGACCAACCTAGTGGCTTTCTATGATGGAGTGACAGCATCAGTGGACAAGGGAAAACCAACAGATGTCATCTATCTGGACTTCTGCAAAGCCTTTGACACGGTCCCCCACAACATCCTTCTCTCTAAATTGGAGAGCTATGGATTTGATGGGTGGACTGTTCGGTGGATAAGGAACTGGCTGGATGGTCGCGTCCAGAGGGTAGCGGTCAATGGCTCGATGTCCGGATGGAAACCAGTGATGAGTAGTGTCCCTCAGGGGTCTGTACTGGGACCGGTGCTCTTTAACATCTTCATCAATGACATAGACAGCGAGATCGAGTACACCCTCAGCAAGTTTGCGGATGACACCAAGCTGAGTGGTGCGGTTGACACACCAGAAGGACGGGATGTAATTCAAAGAGACCTGGACAGGCTGGAGAGGTGGGCCTGTGTGAAACTCATGAGGTTCAACAAGGCCAAGTTGTGTCCAGGCCTGCACCTGGGTCGGGGTAACCCCCAGTATCAATACAGTCTGGGGGAAGAAAGGTTTGAGAGCAGCCCTGCTGAGAGGGACTTGGGGGTACTGGTGGACAAAAAGCTGGACATGAGCCAGCAATGTGTGCTGGCAGCCCAGAAGGCCAACCGTACTCTGGGCTGCATCAAGAGAAGCGTGGCCAGCAGGTCGAGGGAGGTGATTCTGCCCCTCTACTCTGCTCTGGTGAGACCTCACCT
>NW_009258377.1:1353686-1392665 GCF_000687185.1 Egretta garzetta
GCTGTGACAGGACAAGGGGTAATGGTTTTAAATTAAACCAGGGTAGGTTTAGACTGGATATAAGGAAGAAATTCTTTGCAATGAGGGTAGTGAAACACTGGAACAGGTTGCCCAGAGAGGTAGTGGAGGCCCCACCCCTGGGGTGGTTAGACAGGGCTCTGAGCAACCTGATGTAGTTAGCGGTGTCCCTGCACATTGCAGGGGGGTTGAACTAGATGACCTCTAGGGGTCCCTTCCAACCCAAAGCATTCTATGATTCTATGAAATATTTCTGATGAGGACTGAGGAAAATCTATTCACACAATATCTGCAGGGGAGAGGATTTTCTAGATCAAGGTAGGATTTGATTAGGGTGCAAAAAATAGTTGAAGACCTTGGTTTTCTAGGGCTCTTGTGGGCTAGGAAGAGGGCTGAGGTTAGTAAGGCTGAATGGCTTATCTAGGATAGAGCAAGATGCAATGTAAGACTAGGATTAGGCTGGGGTTCAGGCAGATGCCAAATAGCTCTGAAATGCATCACTGTATCTTGAAAATACACTATGTTTAAGAGGATCATTCTTACTAGCAAATGAAGATCATTAATTCTAAGAGGTATATCGATCACAGGGCTACACTTTAATTTAGGACAAAGTTGATATCAGAGTGAGTGTTTGGGACACCATGTGAGAAGAACTATATTTATTCCTAGAAATTGATGTGAACTATATAGAAACTCAATTAGAAGGAAATGCTTACAAAAAGCCATGAAATACGTTTTTCTCAGGATCACAGATAATGTACCCTTGACATAACTACCAAATTTGGCATCACAAGTGGCCTAGGCTTACCCCATCTGGTCAGAACTGACCTTTAACTCCTTTTATTGATTGGTCAGTGCTATCTCCACATATGAACATAAAGAAATTTGATGGTGGTATGTACAGTGCCTTCCTGGAACAGCAATAAAAGCAAAACATTAAATCATCTAATCCAGAAAAACAGTCAGCCATGGGTTAGATTAGCTCTGCCTTTCCCTTCTTACAAGATACTAGGTTATAAGGTCCTCCCCCCAAAAGGCTATATACGTCATTAATGTTGCAATAAAATTATATAAGGTTAACAAAAGTAATCTGCCACCAGGCACCAATATGCAGATATAATAAAAGACAAAATCACTTCTCACAGCTATCTGGCCTGCTAATTATCCTTGAATATGTGTATTAAGCATGTTTCCATTTTGAAATCCTATTTTGTATTTGCAAGTTTTTTTATCAATGCACAATAGAAAATTGGCTGTGTGCGCTGGGCTCATAAAGTAATTTTCTGTGTACTTAGAACAACTGTAGTTTAAGTCTGCCTGCCTGTTGCTTCTCTTCTTGCTTCTACTTAGTCTACAGCCAGATTTACTGTTTTTCTTTATATGCAAGTTATAGTGCTTTCTGTGCCCTGCTGAAGGTGTAATGTCCTGCAGGTTGGCTGCCAGCGTGAAGGCATTTCCCTGTAACATGTCTGGTGAAACCAGCTGGGGGCATTTGAAACAGGGAAGGGTCTAAAGGCCATGGTCACAACCAGGCTTCTGGTGGGCTCGGTCCTCTGCAACCTTGCCCTGGATCCTACACTGCACGCAAATGGAGCTAAATTTTCTTTCATTAAGGATTTGTTTAAGGATTTGTGCAAAGTATCACAGACCCAGAAGAAGTAGCAGAGTTGGAAGGCCTCCAAAATATGAATTTTTGCCAGGACTGATCTATGATAAAGACTATCAACTGTTCTGATCCTACCAGTCACCTCCCAAAGCTCACAAATGGACCAGAGCCATATAATGTATTTAAAACATCTCAGAAGTCAAGAGAGGGAACTCCAGATGTAGCAAATTGTCATAAAAAGACAATTAAAGCAGTTCCCTAAGGAGTTCAGGGCTCCTCTTGAAGTGTCAGTCAGAAGCAGATACAGCAATAGTACCAATCTCAGCCTTGGCCTCCCCTGTGCAGGGGGGATCTGTGTCACACATGCCCAAACACACAGCCAGGTGTGCATCATATGCAGATGATACAGGCCCAGTTTGGGAACTGTACTTGGTCCAGGCGACATGCACTTTCTGAAAAGTAAGTGTCTCTATCAGGGCAGAGCAGTATACATGAGTGCTCGCTACAAAACAGAAAACTGGAGGACAGGGTGCAACAATTTCTCTTTTAAATCTCAATCTAGCAAGGAAACACTGTCCCTGAGCATGGGGAATTATGTGTGACCATGTGGACAGCTGCACAAAAAGCACAGAAACACACCGAATCCACTTGTAATCTGGTCTAAAAAGACTGGATTTTACTACACCAAGAAGGACTTAGACTCTTGGTCACAGTATCCAGCAGGAAAGTGTGTATGCAAGGACTGATTTGTGGTTTGAAGCTATTAAGTATGCTGTTACTTAAAGGGAAGAAGCTTCCTACATCCAAAGTGAAACTTGTCAGGTCCCAATTAAAACTAAACACATTCAACAAATCAATAACATTAGATTAAGTTTTTGCTCTGTTCTCCATTTCAAACCACATACACAATCAGTATATGGGTTAGGTATAGGGTGTATAGGTAGCTTCTAGTCTCTATTTTGCAGTTATTAAATGATCCTAAGAAGGACATTGATTTATATTTGTATGATAGATGCAGCTCCTTCTGAAACTTACACATATCATCCACTAGTTAAGTATTTATTCTAAGTATATATTTTAACCTACTCAGATTTCTATCTGAAAATCTTTTAGAAGAGTACTTTATACTCAGCACTTTATAGCAAAGTTATAGCTCAGTAGACACAGCCTTCAATGCAGAGGTAAGTATTCAAAAGTAAATTAAGCTTTAAGATCATCTTTTTAACAGTTGCAAGATGTTTCTTGAAAATTTCTAGAATATGTAGCTATGTTTTCTCCTAATCTCCATTTTCCCTTGCCTGATGCTTGACTCAGAAGGGAGTTGTGGGTGTTTGGTGTTCCAGGAAAGAGCAACTGACAGGCTCTTGACTTTTGTAGCAAGAAGACAAAATGGAATGAACTATTTTGAAACACTTGAATGCTTTTAAAGTGTCAATCTGTAGAAAAAACCCCCGATATATTACAGAATGTGTGTCGTGTTTATTTCAATACTATGTGCACGTTTTAGATGATCTTAATAATCTACCAGTGATTTAAGTTCTTTGGAGTGACCCTCTTTTTCAGAGACAGGCTGGCTACTCAAACTTTTCAAATCAGACCCAGTAAAAAAAGAAAAGAAGAGAAGGTATTAAAGGATATCCTTAGCTTGAAACATATGTTGAAGTGCTTTCCTGAATAGAATGAACCTAAAGACATCCTTGAGGTCTTTCCTGAAATAGCACTTATATCACACCATGCAATCATGGAATCGTGGTAAAAGGGTAGAGATATACAAAAAGAGACGGATAAATTTCTACATTATTTAAATTAATGGAATAACCATATCAGTGCTTTAGAAGCATTGAACATTTCACCATGTTTCAGACTTTCAGTCCATGAGTTTCATTTCTAAGCATATAATTGCATCTTTTTTCTTCATGCCCATCAGCTTATGAAGATTCCATGCCTTTATGAATTTAAAAAAAGAAAGTAATGCACTGAAAGGAAGAAGAAATATGCTACATTCCACACAGAACCTCATGTGTTTTCTACTATAAAACAAATAAGAACTTTATGGTAAACTGAAAGGAAGAGAAAGCAGAGAACCTATAGTTGTGCCCCATGAGAAGAGTGGAGCAGAGCCAATGATGATGACTGGGGTCAGAAGATCACCAGACAGATCCATGGTGATGAGGCAGGTCCAAGGTGGCTCCAGGAAGTCATATCAGCAAGGGGCGGCTGGGGCCAGAGGTCCCTGGCCAGGCACAGACATAGCCACAGCACAGCTCAGGTGAGTACAATGGTCCAGGGCCCGAGTTTAAATGCAGGTAAATGCAGTTCCTGAGCAAAGTAGGGGAGGGCCCCGAGGAGGTTTCTGAGGGCTGTTTCCCAGCAGGCTGGTGCAGGTCACAGACCCCACGAGTGGGAGCTGGTCCTCACACAGGCATCCAGACTCCTGCCTGCAGGAGAGGCTGCTGAGCCTGCGGGGCACTCGAGTTCCTTGCTGAATGGAAAAGGATGGTTTGGCGCCAAGGGATGGGACACACTTAACTACAACAGATGCTTCATCTAACCAAAAGGAAATGCCAGTGACTGGATGAGCAAGTCTGAAATCTTGCAGAGTAGACATGCCTCTGCAGCTCTGAATTAAGACTGGTGTACAAAATTGGGACTTACAGCTAGCCCTAGGTCTTCTTTTCCTAGAAGGACCCACTTACGTTACTTTATAGTATGGTGGCAGTGGTGCAATCTACCTCATATCAAATTCTGCCTCATATCCTGATATTTCTTATTTCATCTACTTAAAAGTCAGGCTATATCCCAATGGTGCCTTTACTGCTGGTTTAGCAGCACATTCCCTTTGCAGCCTAACTCTGGATTCTTGGACCTTGCGGTTTTGACAGAAACTCTTCAATGTTGGCCATTTGGACTGAAGAGAGATGGTAGACTACCCTTTCACATCTACTGCCTTTCTGATGGCCCAGGAGATAGCAGTGCAAGGTTTGAACTCCAGAAGGAAACCCTTCCAAGTCAGGGGGAAGGATAAATGAACACTGGCATGTCCACTTCTAAAGCAAGTGCTGGAACCACAAAGCAGCTGTATAAAAAGTGGTCACCACCATCATGAGTTGTGTTTGAAAATATAAAGAGACAGTTCAGTGACAGGGATTGGGAAACCAAAAGGAATAAAGGCACCTAACTCTGAGCTGTAGGAAATTATGACTTCCAGTTGCCAGTTTAGCTTCTGTCTTTACTGAAAAAGTCCAGGAAGACACAATCAGATGGGTGAATTCCCCAGTGACTTAAATCTTGTGCAGTGTCCTTGACCCAGTGGCTTCCCTTCAAGCATAAATCTTTCACACAACTTCTAGATTATGTGTCATTATAAGAACAGAGAAAAAGAAAACTCTTTATGTTACAAACAACTGCTAGGAAAAAAGCCACAAACAAATGTTTCATAATTAATGATTCATGATGAAGCCGATCTAATGAATGTATGAGTGCATGGAGAATGAACTGGGACACCGGCAGAAAGGCTTTGGTAGGCCACTTAAAACAAAAGACAACACGTTCCCGAATGCAGGAGCTCACTGGAGACCATCCAAGATGGGTAAAACTAATGCTGTCAAAAGAGCAGAATGAAAGGAGTCAGGCACAGCTGGCAGAAATACACAGTTAAATTTCTTGAGGATAATTTTTAATTATATTATGATGGCCACAAGAGAGAGGTCAAACTCGTGTCCTGATGGAAATTGATTACCCTCCACAAGGTGTCCCTAGGAGAGCCTCCAAACTGAGCCAATGTTTCCAAAAGACAGTCTGGCTTCTAGTCATAGCAGGTTAGCTATGTCCTGTCCTTCTAGCAGTGCAAAAGCCAATCTAATCAGGTGTGAAGCATTTGATGTATGGAAAAATTAACCAGCATCTAGAGAAAAAACCTGGCACAAGATGAAGAAACCTGGCAGCTGAGACAATAGACCTGGCAAAATTTACAGGAATCTCATTCCAGTTTTGTTGAAGGTAATTCTTTTCTGCTTTCTATTCTACATAGTCTTTCTTTTATTTTCATTCTGGGCTGTAAATCCAAATAAGTAAGCAAGCTAGTCTACTGTGTGCCATGACACCAATCTGCAGGAAAGCACAAAAAGAACTTTCCATTTATTTCTCTCTAAACAATTTGTTTTAAAACATGCTCCTGAAACTAACTTTACAAGCATCTTTTTATGGAATACAAATAATAACAGCTTAAATATCTGAGAGTATACAATTACAAAGGAGAGGCAAACTAAAGTCTTACTATAATCAGTAAGTCATCTCACAAACCAATGGAAAATACTATTATTTTTTAATAAAGCACTTAGCTAAAATCAGGGTCTTGCAGATTGCAGGAGAATTGCTGATGGAGTCTGGCAGCTCTTTCACAGAATTATTAGTCTAGACAAAGAATGTATGCAATGTTTTGTTTCAAAACAAAAGCATAAACAAAAACAAGTATCCACACTTAAGATTTGTCTAGCACAGTGTTTCACCCAAAGACTTTCTCTTAGCGCTTTCTGAAGATCACCCTTTTCTGGCTGTCCTTGGATTTTTTCTGCCTTCTTCCTTGACTTTTTTTTTTTTTTCTTTCTTTCTTTCATTTTCCTGTCTGCACACAGGTCCCTCAGGAAAAAGGAAAAGAAATTACACCCATTTCTCTTTCTCATCCCAAATTCTTCTCATACATTCACCTTCTTGCATGTGGCCACAGTTCTGGGAAAGGGTTACTGTTGTTTTACCTACTTTCCCCCCAGAAATGTAATTATATTTTTCCTGACTGACTAGTGACTGTACCATAGCTCAGCCATACTGACATTCCTGTCTGCACACAGGTCCCTCAGGAAAAAGGAAAAGAAATTACACCCATTTCTCTTTCTCATCCCAAATTCTTCTCATACATTCACCTTCTTGCATGTGGCCACAGTTCTGGGAAAGGGTTACTGTTGTTTTACCTACTTTCCCCCCAGAAATGTAATTATATTTTTCCTGACTGACTAGTGACTGTACCATAGCTCAGCCATACTGACATTTTCACATAACTTCTGGAATAACAAGACATATTTAGAAAAAACCACCAATTGTTTCTTCATTGCAAAGCTTACCTAGACCAAGGCACTCAGTCATGAGCAGTTCAGTTTTCCAGACACACAACTGAATATTCACGCTGTAGACCAGCTTGATTTGTATCCATGTATCTTCCTCCTTGAACAATGTGGTAACCTGCACTAGTAATTAACATCTTTAGCAGGATGGTTAGAGCTTCACTAGCATCATTTTTCATGCTTTGCTCTAGAAGAAGCTGGTGTCCTTTCTACAAAAGCAATAATATCAACTCCAAACTTAATTTGCTCAGGTACTGCTATCACAGAAAGAGAATTGTGTTGTACTGTATTGATCCTACACTAGCAGTAATTACAGCAGCTGCAGCAGCTGCTCCTACACGTGGTAGATGTGCGTGCATGTGTGCGTGTCATCAACTTCTATTACAGAAGAAATGTGGTGGCATATTTACGTATATATATTGAAGATGTACAGTAATTTGAAGCAGCTTGCTTGTCACTGACGATATATGTATGCCACTGTCACTGGACAATTCTAGTATAAGAATTTCAAGGCATGGATCCAGCATGGGGCAAAAGTGCACAGGAGCAGATAAATATGTGGTAGTCTAAAGATGTGGGGCAGATGGGAGGATATTCGTGTAGAAACTCTCTGCAAGGAGCATGGCTCTTATACAGACTGAGTGCTGAGGAAGCTGAGTATATTGCAATTGCTGCAGTTTCTCTATTCATAAGCTGGGAAAAAAGTTGAGGCAGGACAATTAACGGTGTGATGATATCACAACATCATTTTGACTAATAAGCGGTAATAAGAAATGTTTCCAAAACTGCTGTGAGACAATTTTAATGAAGTTGTGCGAACAGCTGGCTCTGATTCTCTAGCATACTGGCATGTGAATACACAGGGATATGTGCACCTACTCACAAGCCAGGGACTACTGACACCTGGAAGCAAACTCTTCCAAACCACTCCAAGTCAGCAGCTAACAAATTCTATACTGACAAGCAAACTGTCAATATTGAGGTAACAGGGGCTTGAAGACAACTGTTGATGTGATTTAATTATGAATGCTGAATTTAGCTCACTTTCCCCAAATTAAAAAACAAATTAGCAAACATCTCATTGCTGGGGCGAGGTTCAAAGGCAGGAAATAAGAACCAAGTACATTTCCTTTACTGAACTATACAGTCATGGGCATGGAGATGTGTGATGTTCTGATGGGGCAAAATGACGCTATGCTCTGTTTCAGTATGCATTGTCATTAGACTATGTGGTTGCAACAATTTGGAGAAGAAGCTCTTACAATTTATACATTTTCACTGATGTCATGAAATCCTTCTTCTGCCTTTTCACTCCTCCTGATTCTGATACATAGATCTGTGTTCTGAACTTCATCCAAATCACAGAATATTTTCGCGAATCTTTTATTTCTTTCTGCCTGGACAACTATTACCTTACATTACTGGCTGAGACAGAATGTCCTACCAAACGTATAGTCATTTCTTCCACGGAAGAAAGAAAACTTCCTCCTTAAGCTCCTCATCTTGACAAAGGCAGACATTGATACTTTTTTTTCCCTTAGTGTGCCTTTATTTCATCCCTGTAAAGCAACCTTCTCAGATATCAACCTACAAAGAAGTGTGGTAGATGCAATTCATTTAAAAGAGACTGGGACCTGCTGCATTGGGGGCGGGGGGGGGCTGGGTGTGAGGACAATGAGTCTGAGTCTGTTACACTGGTTACATTGATTTTAGTTATTTCAGGCTGGGGATGCTTCATGAAGTGTTAAATAAGCTGGAGAACCCTGATCAGGTCAGGCAGCAATTTCCAAGGCCTTTAATAAGAAACTATACAGCTACACTGAGAATGAATGACTGTGAAAGACAGCTATAGGAACAGCGGTAGGGAGTCTGCAAGAATCTCAAATCTTGAATTTAACCTGTAGGAAAATCCTAAGATTTGACAGCCAGGAGAAAAGACATTTTGTGGTGAAAAGAAATAGGGTATTGAACCAGCATATGGGGCTTGTGGGTAATAATGTCTTCTCTTGCTTGTGCTCCGTATCCTGGACAATGTCATGAAATACAGTTATTGTGTTACCAACAGAAAGTGCCAAGAGGCCCTAAAGGGAATTTTTCACTTGACACTGCCACTGGGATTTATAAGTCAACCCCTTATCCCACCTGTACAAGCAAACCCAAATTCCAAGTACACATAAGCCCAATTTTAAGGAGTTTGTGCCTGACAGGTACAATCCAAGGAAGATTCCAAGAGAAGCATGAAAGGAAGTCATAACTGAACAAACCTTCCTTTCTTTCAAAATTCAACTTCAAATACTTCTTTAACCTGTATTTTCCTTGCTTATGAGTTTCTCTGCCTGCATTATCCTTTCTACACCTTCCTTTCCTAAGTCTAGATGGGAATCTGTAGCATGCCTCAACGAAAGACAGTAAAATTACATCCTACATAAGGTTGGTGCAAAAGTGTTTTAAAACTCCATGCACAACTACAACAGTACTTAATTAACATAAATTATAATTTATTACTGACTACAGTGTCTATCCTAATTTTAGTAACAATAACACAATTATCTTCACAACTGCATTCATGCGAAGATCATTGTGTGTTAGGCGCATACCACACACTGGAGCTCACTAAAAAGGGAAGGGAGGTAAGTGTCAGTGAGTACCTTTCATGAAAGGAGTCAAAAGAAGCAAATGAAAAGGCATAGAGTTGGTTTTTTGTTTTGTTTTGTTTAAATTTTCTGGGGAGTCAGTTTATGGGCGGCAACTGCTGGCATCTGAACACTCAATTCCAGAAAATTGCAAGTGTTGTTGAGGTAAAATGAAACTGTAGCTCCATGAAGGCCTAAACATGTCAGTCTGGATGAAGGAAAGCTGAGTATGGCTCCATCCTTGATGGAGAGGACTGCTGAATAGCACAACCACTCCTCATGGCTAGGGTGGCTGTTGTGCACAGCTATGTGGGCAGGACATGGAGAGACGAAGAAGGTGGTGCTGTTCCCCATGTTCATTTTTCACCTGGATTATTTGGATCTGTGCATATTATGTGTTTGATCTTTTTTGTCAGACAGCCGCAGTTCCTTGCAGAGCCCCAGAAGAGGTAGGGAGCATCTCAGAGCCCCCGTCTTTGCCACACTCCTGCAACAAGGGTACATCAGGGTGGGCCAAACAGGGGTACGCAGCCCCACAGAGCTGAGGAATTATGTGTAAGGAAGCTTGGGCTTACACTGGGTTTATGCTCTCCAGTCTCCTGCTGTGTGAGCTCCAGAGTGATTTTTAAGGGCTGCTTCATGGGAATTGTGTTGTCATGGCTGGAGTCAAGGTATGCAGCACTCATCTGTTCGAAGAAACAATGGGGGAGAAATCTCTAGTAGATGAAGCCCTTGAGAGAATTTCTTTTGGCTCTTCCTCGGCTTTTTAGAACGGAGAAATCAAGCTTAATTGGAATTTAAAGACATTATATGGTAGGAATGCCCAATGACACTTGATAGTTGAAGCTGAATCAAAAGGACAAAACAAGTCATTTACAGGAAATATTTCAAAACAGGGCATTTAAATATCCTAAAATATTTTCTACAAAAGCCCTTAGCTCTCTAGATCATTATTCAGAATTCATAAGTGTAATGCCCATTTAGATATGACAAAAAAAAAAAAAAAGATATTCCATGGAATTGCAAAAGCTAGTGCACTTTTATATCCAAGTACATTCCCAGAATTTCATCAAATGTTGCAAAATGCCCTTTAGTTTAATTGAATATACAAACATACAGACAAACAGAGAAAACAACTGAGTTTATTCAGTATCTTTTTATTAATTATCTTCATCATGGCAGCTGATCATATGAGGCTAAAGCGAGCCTGACTTCCTTGATCCTTACTAGTATCTCTTCCCATATATAAACTATCTCTTAAAATATAAACAAGTAACTTAATAATAATACTTTTTTTAATTATTATTTTAAGCCAGCTAGGCAATTTCTGGCAAGTACTCTAAACACAGAAAACTGTTCTGTAAACTCAGAAAAAGCCATACTAATAAAGTACAGTCATGGTCTACAACTTACATCAGACTTCAGCTGGCAAAACTCACTTTCAAAAGGCTTAAGCAATCACTACAACCTCGATGAGGTACTGACAAAAAGGTAAATAAAAAAAAGCACCTCTGCTGTGGATTATTTCATAAATTCTGTCAGTCCACTACGTATTGTATGTTCTTCACAGATTATGACTGATCCATCACAGTCCTGAAACGGGCCATTGCAGTTGCAGTATTACAGCTTTAAATGTAATATCGGACATCACCATGAGAAAAGAATACCCCCAGGAGTCGAGGACAGAAGGTAATACAGTGGCTCTTTCAGTGGTGTGGGAGACATGGCAAACTGCTGCATAGCTGAACAGTTCCCCTTTGTTCTCTGTTCAGCTATGGATCTGATTTCTCTGAATTGGGCTTATTACAATAAATATAGATGCACAACATGATTATTTATGGGAAGAAAACAGACAAAAGAGGTTGAGTTGCTGGTACCTAAAACCTCATTTTCTGAGCTTCTCCCCTTGAGGCCCTTTTCATTTGTTGCACCATTGTATTCTCATTGTTGCTCAATGATACAAGCCTAAGCTGTTCATCAATTTACCCACTCCCCCAATCTCTTTCTCTCTCATGTGCGCTTCCTCTCTCTTCCCATGTTAATAGTTCCCCTGAAATCCTATCACTTTGCTGGAGGATTGATGTAAGTCTCCAGCAATTAACATAATTACAAGCCTGATTATCTTCTAATTGCATTATGAGTATTTGGTTATTCACTACACAAATTAGAGAAAATTAAAGAGGAGCAAGATCCTGTGGTGTGGGCGGTATGCTTTCTAAACTGTTATGAGCATCTGAATGCTGTGAGATAACAAGAAGGTGAAGACGTTTTATATTCCTATTGGCTCACGGTTGTTCTTGTCATTCTGTAATTTTTTTTTCTTCTTTCAACGGTGTTTCATGTCACTGAAAGATGCGTACCAATGGTACCATTTCTTTTGTTCGTGCAAGTTGACTGACAACATACAGTAAACTAAAGTAAATGCCGTATGTTTCTATATAGATTTGGTAGAGTAAAATGATAGTTAGAAATTTGAACAAAAGGCACCTAGACGATAGGCTTTTGTACTACTGAGAAACATCAATAATTCAAATACATAATTAAGGGATACTGTTTGTGGTGACAGGGGAACGTAACAGCAAACAAATACCAAGAATTTCAAGTCCTTGCCTGTCTCTTTCTAGTGCTTTGGAGGTTACTGCATTATTACTTAAATAAGCAGGGATAAGTTTAAATAGTGAGTAATTACTAGAGGGCCTTTTTAAACATGAATAGCACTTTGAACGGGGCATAACCAATATAGGACAGGAGTCACTTTACTGGCAGCAATGCCAGCAATGAAAAGAAGTGCTTGAAAGGAACAGAATGGAAATTCATGGAAAGAAAATTAAGTAACTGGATACATTTGAAAATTATATTTTTAAAAGGAAATATATGGAGTTTGCCCAAAATATGGAGAGAAAAATTTACGACAGGGAAAGGGAGCAAAGACTTACAGAAAGGATTGTAGCTTCTGCTGTTGTTGGGGTTGAAGACTGTGCTGCTAGAAAACCAGCCTTCTCATGCCTCATGCAGGACTAACCAACCTGTTACGTGCACTAGACAGCCAGTGAGGTAGGAGGTGGGGAGGTCTGTTCAAAGGAAACCAGCTGAACTCCCCCGAGTAGCGCTGTGAGCACCCTTTGCTGACTTCCACCCTAAGTAACTGCTGACACCCCTTGCATTTTTGGATAACTCAGTACCTGTCTTGTTATGAGCCAAATCCCACTAATGTTCTTCATGGGAGCCTTTTTCATCTTATAGACATGTTTTTAATAGAAGTTAATCTGCCAACACTCAAAACTGGTGTTCCTGAATGAATTCACAGGATACAGCAAAAGCCTAATATCAGTGAATATACCTTTGGCTTCTGTACCAAAGGACCTCTGGTCCCCTTCTAATCTCAAGATCTCCAGCTAGTGCTACTGGCACCCAGCCACAAAGGAATAAATTGATGACATTTGCTTATTTCAAAAGGGTCAGCAAACAGCCTTTGGTCAGGAATTTTGCCTTCTGACCTAGGAACTGGATAGTGTGGTATTCAAATGTGTGACCTAAGGCTTTGCAGCTGTAAAGCATCCACTATGGAAAACCATTTCCATTCACATCATTTCCTTGTACCTGCCTGACGCATTCAGCTGCATTCCCCTCCAGGTTTATTTGGAGACCTAGGAGTTAATGAACATAACTTTCTCAAGCAAGCAAAATGTATACTGCAAAACTCACTCCTATTTGCACGTGAAGAGAAAGTGTAGCTGCGATCTCTTCCCTGTATCACTTTTTATATCACTATACGATTTTCTGTCCACAATATACCCAAAGACCTTCCATCAAAAAATTCACTAATAACACCTGTCCCCAAATACCTCCTATTGCTTGAGCCAGAAATTGCAAAAGTAGAAGTGTGGAAATAGGGCCACAATCCTGCAAGTAGGTCTCACCTAAACAGGCTTACTTTCGGTGGTGATGTCCCAAGGGCATCCACGGGAACAGGCTCTACACTCAAATTGAAGTGATGGTATCAAAACAGTCATTCTCGTTCCTGCTCTTTTCAATATTGCATCCCCTATTTAGCACTCTCATCCTAACTGTAAAGGAGGCTGCAACATCTCAGAGAGGTTTTGGTTCCCCTCATATCTTAGAGCAAAGTGAATTTCAAGCTGTGCATACAACCTCTGTTGAGTCCTCTAATTTCATCTCCCATTCGATACTGTAATTCACAGCTGAAGAAGCATGCTACTTCTCATTAGAGAGGACCAAAAGGAGTACCATTACTTTACACAAAGAAGACAACAGCACACATTTTGAAACAATGGCAGCAAATATCCTGGATTTTACAGGTAGTAGGGTGCATTCCAGGCCTCCTCCTGGACAAGATGTAAACTAAAGCAAGACAATGTTCAGTCAAGCATCAACATCTCCTACACAGAATTCAACTGGCCTTGGTAACTACATACACGCCCCAAAATTTCCCTTAAAACAAAATGAGATTTAAGGGTGCATTCCAGGCCTCCTCCTGGACAAGATAAAACGTGCTGTAAACTAAAGCAAGATAATGTTCAGTCAAGCATCAACATCTCCTACGCAGAATTCAACTGGCCTTGGTAACTACATACATGCCCCAAAATTTCCCTTAAAACAAAATGAGATTTGTCTTATCCAAACTTCCCTATTCATACCTCCTTAGGATGGGCAGGAAAGGAATGCCTTTTCTTGCACATCCTCTCGGACATAAAAGTAGAGCTCTCAAGGTCCATAATTCCTGGACGTTTACTGATGAAAGAAGTTAGCCATTATTAAAAAAAACAATTTAATACAAATTTAAAGGGGAAAGGTGAGAACAACCTTAATTATGTATCAATCTAGCACAGACATAAAAAAATCCCTCATCAACAGAAGAATTTCTTAAATACAAATGAACCACATATATATATTTTCATTTGCTACTACCAAGTGTGTGTATAAAACTATCTGGAAACACATTACCATGTGCTTCAACTGATCCATCTAGACAGAAAATAAAGAGAGAACCCATGCTCTTTAACAGATAATTTAGAAGTATTTGTCAAGTGGGTTTAAAATAGATTCAACATGAAATTGAATTTTTGCAAGTAGGTAAAATTTCATGTAACTTTTTAAAGCTGCATAAATGTAATAGCTGTAGACAGTGGGCCAAATTCAGCTTTAATGTAAAACACCCCGAATTTAATGAAAAGCTTCATTGAATTTACTGGCAATTTGCCCAGTTGCCACAGGATTCAGTTTTGCACAGTCTTTCACTTTCCTCCCACAGCTTCTCAAAGCTGTCAGATGTATGTATTACAGAAGTTTTCAGAAGTCCAGGACTGGTAGTGCAAGTGGGTTTAATAGTGTAATATCGAAGATCCCGTGGAGAAAAGCCACCCTGCAATTCTGTCAGGTGAAGCAAACAACAGATTACAATTTTCACTGCTGCCTTTGTAAAAGGACATTTTTTTAAATTCTACAAATACTTTATTCTGAATGGTATCCCTGAAATTTAAACTGAAGCCTGGACTCCCAAGTGAAAAAATGAATTAAAAGCAAATAAACGTGGATTTTTTTTTCTTTTGCGCTGGCACTTTACAGTTCCACTTTGCAAGCAGGTAAGAATTATGAGCATCTGATTATCGACAGAAGACACATATACTTCCTTTCAAAAAATACTGTGCAGTACATAGATAAAATTTCCACAATACAGTGTCTCTGAGACCCAGGTAAGTTGCCCATGTGTGTTCTTTACAAGTCATTGTTAACAATTTCTAGGAGGCAATATCCATGACAGGGTAGTCGAGAGCCATCTCAGCTTGTTTTAAAACAGAAAGCAGTACACGACTTAGCAGGCAGGCCATAATACCGTGCCACAGCTATCCTTAAATTTGAAGTGTTATCTTCCTTTTTGATGTGAACCTCCTCCGCCACAGTGAAAAGCAAACAAAATATTGTTTCCCTGCTTCATTACTTTAGTAAGAAGGATTGACGACATGCTTAGCTGGCAGGAAAAAATAATTTATTTCACTGTCACCTTATTTGTTCACCTGCTGCAAGGTAAATAGAAGCTAAGTCACTTTTTATTTATTTAGCTTTTGCAAGGCACCCGTACTGACATAGCTAGCATTATCTATTATATACAACCACTCTATTATACTGATCACAGAAAACAAAAATAGTGCCAGACCATCTATAACCAACTTCACTCTTAATAGTTAATATTTGTCGAAAACAACACTTCACCTTGTAGATTTTTGAATACAATGCCTTAATTTTTTTTTTTTCACTCATCACTTTTCCACTTTGAAAATAACAGTAGCTTGGTTTATTTCATGTTCAAAATGTGCTAGGAAAGGAAACGGTCCACATGTAGGAGTTTTCAGTGTCTGGGGTTTATCTGTTATCAAAGATCTATTACTATTATTAGTAAAATCTCTTTGTCATAACAGTACAAAAAAAGTAACCGATAAATATATTTGAAAACGGAGTTAAGAGCCAATTCACATGTTAATTTCTCAGAGAAATTTCCCGCTAGGGCGTGGCTGAAAGCAGAGAAAGTGAGTAGGGATTGTACAGAGATTACTAGGTATTAGCGTAAAGCATATCTTTTCCTGTGAAGTGAAGAATGGTATAAGCTCCACACTCAAAATGAGAGTATAAATTTGACTCAACAAAGCAGCCTGCCTGCAGGAGCTTGCTCCGCTCTCTCATTTCATAGAACAAATAAAATGCTTTTTTATCCTGCTTTTGCAAATAGAGTCAAACATTCTAAATAAAGTAAAATCTTACATCAAGGGGACAAGCAAAGAATTTATGTTTCAGGAGATTGCCCGACAGTGAAACGAGATGCAGGGTAAGAAGGTATTATGGCAAACAGACAGAAGGCCACAGAAGTGAATGTAGTGAGGGCTCGGCTTCGATTTTTGCTGTTTCATGTTGGCTTCAGCACAGGACTGAGCTGTTCGTTGTCACTTTGGTGGATTAGCAATTGGCCCTGACACTCAGGTGGCCTCGGCATGGGCGGACCTGCTGCAGCCTCGTCCCCACCTGCAGCTGGCTTAGCGGGGTGTCCTTTTCCAGAGGTCCGTAAGAATTGAATTCGTACCTTTCTTAGCCGTAACAAGAAGTTGTCACGGTCTCCACAGATTACAAATCCGGGCAAAATTTCTCTCTCTGCCACGTGAATTCTGGGATTCACCGTTACTTCACTTACAGTAAATAAATAAGCTGCTTACTGCCGCAGTGTTTACCTCTTGAAATATTACCATTTCAAGAATACATTAATATCTTTGAAATCTTGTCCTTTTTGTTACTTTCCATTTTGTCAGAACTCTGTTTTCTAATGACGATTTTGGAAATATGCAAAAGTTTTCTGAGAACATGAACGTCTTTTAGTCCCCTTGAGTTCTCGGGTTGCTGTGCTAGAGCCGGTCTGAGGCTCCATCTTCCAAATGGTCACTTACTCACACGTGTAAACAGATAGAAGCACATGCAGTGGGGGAAACTGAAACTACCAGCAAGAGGGAGTGGAAAATCCAGGTTCAAGCCTCTCATGTAAAGCGGACAGAAGAACAAGCTGATCTTTGTGCTCTCTTGGTTCACCCACATACATTGGCCGGTTGGGCATGCTAAGTTTTGTTCAATTTATCCAGAAAATCCTTCCTGAAACTGTAGTTTTGTTGAAATTGGTACATTTCTGGGAAAAGAAAAAAGCCTTCCAATTTCAGCTAACCAACATGTTCACTGAGAGATTCTGACACAGTTCTCATGGTAAACAGATATTTTAAAATTTTTATTATGATTCAGTAGTGCTATATTTATGTAGAGTACATTATGTTCTGTGTTTACTTAATCTCAGAAGATATAACAGTGATATATGGAACAGTTATGTACAGTGGGAAGACTTTGTGTATACATTTGATATATTAACTTGCTATTGTTGGATGTTTATGGAACACCAATGAAAAAAATATAAAATATTATAACACTTGATCTTCAATGACAATATTATGCTAATATGTCACATTTTATGTATTCTGAAGAGACTTTACCTTTCCACTGTAAAAAATCACCACCTCCCAGTATTTTGACTGTTGTACACTCATTTGCCAATAGCAGATAATTCATTTTCCTCACAATTTTGGGACAAAAAAAGTATGTTCTGAGGTATACTTCACATCATACTAGGCCATACTTATGTGTACACTGTGGAGAGATCTCAGCATCCTCAGCTTTTACCAGCCATGGCCTTGCTATTATTCTGCAGCACCTGACCAGCAGCCGTGACTTTGGTCTCTGCTTTCAGGCCAAACAAAAAATGTCGAGAGCTGTCTCTAATATTTCTGTTGGGTAAGTATATAAGCTTGTTTTCAAGTTCTTTTAAGACACATTGGACTTCAATATACCACAGTTCTGGACTTGCTTGTGGTCTTTGGGGTTAATAGCAGAGGACAAAAGTAGAGAAAGTAAAGAGCTAGTATAACATATTCTGGCAGGATGTCCTTGCACGAGACACCAGGGACTTTAAGTGAGGATTTGAAGTTTTCCTCACACTCACGTCTTCTTTTCTTGTCAGCAGCTGAAGATCTGGCTAGCAGTCTCCAGAGCGGTTCACTTGGAGAACATTTACAGTAAGCCACCAATGACCTAATAACAGCTGGGAAATAATATCCTGACACCCACATTTTATCTCAGGATTGCAGCAGGTGGCAGTCACTGTTGTGCCGGTAGAGAGGGTTCCTCTGGCAATCTAGGCAGAATGCAATTTTAGCATCAGTAGTACTGAGCTGAAATTTATTTTCTCTGTTTGCTGCATGCTGCTGTTACCAAGTAATTTCCTATGGACTCAGCCATGCATCTTGCATTAATGTAAGTTCTAAACCTCTTCAGGCATCTTATATTTCCCCATTTTCCTCATCCGCCAGCATCTGGTTGGCCTGCAAGTGAACACCTGGGCAAAGAACTGCTGACCGCTTTAAACTGTTTTCTAAATTTATGAGTTATTTTAACATAAAGGGTAGCTGCAACTTTTTGCATAAGTTAGGATTGTCTGCCTTTTTTTTGGTTTTATGCTGCTTACAGCCTCACTTTGGGTACTTCAGCTGATTTTTGTCACCTTAGTTAAGGATGTTTAGAGCTGCCAAAACCTTGCAGAAAAGACTTACGTAATCACGGCTGATTGTAACTAAAAAGTTCTCACTTGTAAGATTCTGTTTTTCCATTCTACCACTTCAGCGGACAAATTTTCTTGCTGTGACACACTTGATCTTTAAGGTGTTGAAAGAGATTAGATGAACTCATGGAGGTTAGGGCTATCAGAAGCTACTGCTGAGTGTACGTGGGCATATCAAATGAAAGACCATGCTGTACTTGCACTGTTTGCTATAACCTACTCGCACCCTTCATGGGTTATTTTCAGAGATAAGAGGAAGTATGTCCCCGTATAGTAATTCTTACAAACTATATTTAATCTCCAGAAATTTATTTTCTGTATTTTGAAATTAACCAGCATACTTTCTGTCTGACTAATTAGGCCAAGATTCTTTTAAAGGGCATCAGTTTGCTTCATTTTCAAATTTACTTACGGAGAATTATCTAATGCAACTACAACAGTACATTTAGGTGCCTGTTTCCTATAATTTCTTTCAAGTTATTATTTTGATAAATGGACATACTGATGTTTGCTAACCACAGAATGTGATTTTAGAGAATATCTTTGAGACATAGACCAGAAGTTTTCACATATGCTACAACTAAAGCAAAAAACAGTGTATGGAATTAATTCACCCTCTGGAGAATACAAACTACAGGGACTCTGGGCTACAAAAATATAATGTCATATGGAAACACAAGCCATTAGCCCACCTTGTACCTGCCCCACTCTGGTAAAACACATCCTTTTAACAAGAACAAAACCTCATGGATTTTGCATTTACTGACAACAGCCAGTGATAGTGATTTCCATGTTTCTTTTTTTTGTCCTCTAAATTTCAAGGCAATTTTAAAACTGCATTGCTGCGCTCTTCTAGGTACTGTAGACCTAAGGGAAACTTTAATAATACAATTGAAAAAGTAAATAAATAAATAACTAGAAAGTTGCAATATACCCTCCACCATCACACACTCATGCTTTTTCTCCCCCTTCAAGTCAATCTTTCATAAGACTCACTAAATATCTTCATAAGTAGTCTGGATAATGGGATCAAGCATAGCCTGGTGAAGTTTGCAGATGACACCAAATTGAGTGGGGAAGTAAACACTCTGGAAGGGACAGCCACCCTGCAGGAAGATCTGGATAGGCTGGAAGAGCGGGCTAACTAGAACCTTATGAAGTTCAACACTGACAAGTGTAAGGTCTTACACCTGGGAAAACATAATCCAGGAGTGCATCACAGACTAGGATGCACTCGGCTGGAGAGCAGCTCTGTGGAAAGGGACCTGGGGGTCCTGGTGGACAGGAAACTCAACAGGAGTGAGCAGTGTGCTGCTGCGGCCAAGAAGGCCACTAGGATGCTGGGTTGCATCAAAAAGGGCATCACCAGCAGAGATAAAGATGTCAATACCCCACTCAGTGCTTGTCAGGCCACACCTGGAATACTGTGTACAGTTCTGGTTCCCGCTATACAAAAAAGATGCGGACAGGCTGGAGGAGGTCTGGAGAAGGGCCACCAAGATGATCAAAGGACTGGAAAGTCTGCCGTATGAGGACAGGCTGAGAGAGCCGGGTTTGTTCAGCCTTGAGAAAAGGAGGCTTAGAGGATCTCATCACCACGTACCAGTACCTAAGGAGTAGCTATAAGGAAGATGGAGACTCCCTTTTTACAAGGAGTCACATGGAGAGGACAAGGGAAAATAGACACAAGTTGCTCTTGCGGAGATTCCTATTGGACATGAGAGGGAAATTTTTCACTATGAGAACAGTCAACCATTGTCTGATAAAGAACTGCTGTAATGAAATATGTGAACTTAGTGACTAAGAATGAGGCATTATGACATGGTGTAGTCATTAATTTGTCTAGATGAAATGGCATTGGAGGGTATCTTGTGTCTTTCCCATTTCATTTGAGATAACAATGATGGTTTTGTTAACACAGGACCTTAAGGTTCCTTAAATGGCTGCTGGTCCATTACATTTGGAAACATTGCTTAAATAAGGTATGAAATCATACATTCATTTTTTACAGAGACACTAATGAGGACAAAAAATGAAAGCTGAACTTAACCCTACTCAACAGATAAATTTAGCAGTGGAGTTTCCATCCTAAATACAGAAAATACCACCTTAAAGATAAACACTGAAATATGTTGAAGATGCATATTATACATGAAGTATTTTATTATTAACCTTGCCTGACATCTAGTACACACTTCAGAAAAGCTCTTTGGGGCTCTACTTCATTGATTTTAATGGAAACCAAAGGCCTATTCTATAAAGTACATATAGAAGGCCATATACCACAATGCAAGTAATTTGGCATACATCCATAAGTCTTGAAAGGAGAGGCACTTAGAAGTGTGAATGTGAATTGCTTTGCAATCTGCAGTGTGGTAATATAACTGTCAACCATATTTCATGTTGTGCGGGACTATGGATAGAAGGCATCTCTGGAAAGACACGCTTTTTAACTAGCAGAGACTGAATGACTGACATCCAAATACCCTTTTTTTCTATCAGGGTCTAAAATGCCCTATTAAGAAGTGCAATAGAGAAGACTACTTTTCATAGAACATGGGAAACTTACCTAAAATGTGGCTGGAAAAAAAAAAATAAATCCTTCTACAGAGCGTGCATGTAATATTAAAGAAAAAGAGAGAATTCATGTACTCGCGTACAGCTAGAAATGTGAAAGTTGGTGGTTTTGGTTTGGAGGGTCTGTGAATCCTTATAAGGTTTCAATTCCTCCTGAGTTTGCACCCTTGAGTTTTACTTTGGGTTATGGGGTGAAAAAAATAATACTCAAAACAATACCCATCAAGTTACCAAGATGCTCCTTTCTTCAAGATGAAATCATTAAAAACCACAAAGTCTTGGCAGCATTTCTACCTGAAATTATCTGTTTTCTAATATTCTCTGGCTATTTAGCTTCACTGAAAAGTTTACAAATTTTGGCAAACCTCATCTGAGTTCTAGTTTTGTAGCAGATCATGAAGACATGAAAGTGTCTAGCTGCTTCTGCTTTCATTATGAACGCTTCCCCACCATTTATACGTGGCCATCTAAATCAGACAGTACTGGCTGAATTCATGCATTAGAGTTATCTGGGATCTAAAAAAGGTGAATTTGACTTCTGTAGCACAATAACATGATTTGTGTTAAACCCTTTATTTTCTTGCTCAATTGGGTATCTCACTTTCAGCTACTCTTTGATGTGCTATGTGTTCTAAGCAAGCCACCAAATTTCTCTATGGTGCAGTTTCTTCCTATTCTGTAATATCAGGATAACATTTACTCAGCTTTGTAAAGGTGCTGAGACAGTTTAGGATGAGTGACTGAAAAACAGTTATTACTATTATGTTCTGACAACTGTAAGAGCCATATATAGAAAGAAGGTTTAGCATTCACAGAGCAGGCATGTTAAAATGAAACAGGTTTTAAGCACTCAGATTCTGGGGTGAGGGGAGGGTTTGAGTTATATACCCAGTAATATTGCATTCAATGCAATATTGCTGCTTGGATGGAATCAGTCTTTTAAAAACCTGATCAGCTCTAGAACAAGACCTAGAATTTAACCATCAGCTCAGAGTGGTCCAATTAGGGATGAAATCCAAATAACTTTTCTCAAGAAATTATTAAGAAAACAACCCTTTGGTGTCCTGTAGCCTCTACACACGCAGTATGTTTCACTTTAACACTTCCCTGCTTTGCAGAAGCTGACTATAATTTAAAAAAAAAAAAAAAAAGTTTAAGTTTAAAAGTGTTAAGAAGGAAATCAAAGCATTTGATAATAGATAAAACCAGGGTCAGTGCCTGATTCACTGGCGCTTTCCCAGGCACGAGACATGTTTTCCCCAGGGGTCATCAGGTCCAGGCAAGCTGCATTCTTTCTGCCAGGCACTTTGTAATGTGCAATGAACAGTGTCATTTATTTTCATTTCCTCATACTTAATTGCATGCTTCTTGCTTCCAATATTAAGCCAGAAGGCAGGTGGTAGAAGCAGTAAACTAAACTACTACTAGCTGTCGGAGTTACGGACCATGCGACTCTCCTCTTGAAACAACCCAATTGTTTACAATTCAGCAGAAACTGCTGAACTGGAAAAACACTTGCTTCCATTGCACATTCAATAGAGATTTTTTCTTTTATTCTGAAAAAAAAAGAAAACCAAAAAATGATACGCTATGCTTAGCAAACACAAGCTACTTAAATTTATCAACATTTTATCACAGTAACAGGAAGCAGTATATGAAGTTATACTTCTGGTAAACGTACCAAAAGTATTTTTAAACTGTAGTCGGGTGGCTGCTTTAGCCAAGTAACGTGCCAGTAATGCTACTTCTGGAATTAATTAATTCAGTACTAAGCTATTTAAAAATTTAATGATTATGTTTGAATATAGAAATAAGACATTTATCAGGTATGCAAAATTTAAGCTTATCATATTTGGAATTCAATTATTTCAGTCATTGTGGAAGTTAGCATTTATTTCATTTTGCCCTATTATAATAAATAAAATAAAGCTTTATCAAAGACCCACTTAAAGAATTTACTTAGCTTCAACTTTGTGGTGCATCCAGGCTTTATTTCTGGTCTATTTTACTGACAGGTATGTCACCTACAGACAAATCAGGATTTATTGGCATATTAATATGTAATGCAAAGTTTTCATGCCACTGTTGCATTCATGGATAGCACTTTATAATGTGTAAAAATTTTTTCAATAGCAACACTGTTGTGCCACAGATTTGTATTATTGTTGAAACAGGTACTGGAAATCATACCACATTGCTGTTAAAAAAATGACAAAGGGGAAAAAATAAGAGTAACAGTAAATATATTAATGATCATTTAAAAAATACCAGTTCTCGCTCCGGTGACTTCTAATTCTACCCAACTGTTTGCATAATAATACTAAGTGTTAGCAACATACCTTGCAAAAAATCACTATATAAGAACATGGTCTCCATTTTAGTTCCTAAGAGTTTTACATGTACATCTTCTGGTATGTTAATTAATAACTATAATAGTTTACAAATTCCTGTGTATCATTAACATATCACTGGTCATTTTTGGTAATACCCTACTAAAAGATTACTGATGCTTCTATTTCAGAATAAATAGCGTATTTCAAATGCAAGAAAGACAAATACATGTAAGATCCGGATGAATCCTGGAAATTACTCTACATGGAAGCCTTCACACCTTGGCACTATGTCAGTGGATGTCAGCGGAGCTCTGAGCAAAGGATCATTTTGCTTGTGCAATAAAATGGAATTGTGGAGCTCCATATTAGGAGGAATGAGACATTCCACTTAGAAATAGCAGTAACATAAAAGCAGGCATACTTTATTAAACAAAAATCCAGTCCTAATCTCTTGTGTCTGAAGAAATAATATAGATTAAGAAAAGAATATAAGCAGCTGGGCAAAAATTAAGTTACATTTGTAACCTTTCCGACTTCCAGCAATCAGGTGATGAGGAATTTCTTAGCTGAATTTTAATCTCTGTTCTTGTAGGTAATACTCATCTGCATTTCTATCATTGATTAATTTGTTTCTTTTCATAAGTGATTTTTTTTCTTCATAAAATCCTATGGTGCATCCAGACCATCCTAATTAAACTAAAGATCCAATTGCCCTAAGAAGTGAGTGGGCAAGGTTAAAATTTGGAAAGCTACTGAACTGTCTAAAGCATCGAATTTTTATTTTCTTGTATGACTTAGCTTTTAATATATTACATTTTAATATTAAATTAAATATTTGGTTTTAGTGAAAATCAGGTTTGCAGATCTAGTTTCCAAAGGTACTCGGGAGCCTCATTAGAATTTGAAGTATTCATATAGTCCCATTAAATTCAGTGGAAGTTAACCATCTTTTGGAAATCCCAGTAAGTGCTTTTTTTCTCCATCGTTCAGCACTAAGATCTCTTAGGAAATATGATTTTTAAGGCCAGAGTTTTAATCTCATTAGAATTTCTGGTTCCTAAGTGACAATCTAATTTGTTCTGGCTACCCTTATAATCAGTGGTGAAAGACCAAGAAAACCAGAGGTAGTGTCGCCAGTTTGCAGTTGCTTGTCACTTTCCATATCCAGCTGGAAGAATTTAGAGTAACTGACTCTTTTTTTGCCCCTCACCTAGGTACCTGAAATTAGGTGAGATGCGTCAGACCTTATAGACTAAAAATAGGTCCTTTTGGATGTATCTTCAAAAAATGTAATGCCTTTTCCCCACCACCCTGCCCAACATTTTTTGCTCCAACTCCCAACATTCCTCTTGTGATCTGTTTTTTTAAGACAAATTAGACGCAACTCCAGAAAAATGGAGAATCCCAAATGAATGTTTAAATTCTCAAGAAGAAAGGGTTTGAGATGTGCCTCTGCCCTCAGGATTCCCTATTGCCGAGTTCTCGGTAACAGTATTTTTGAATCATTTTGAGTTACCAAAGTCCACCCACATACTGAAAAAATGAGCATAAGGAGCGATTTCAGTCCTTCCCCACTCCAGTAATGTACTGTATAATCACTTTTTGAATTAATATAATAAAATTTCTTTTTTTTGGGGGGGAAGCCCACCACTTAATAGAATTTCTGGCATCCATCTTCGCAAAATTTCTTAAGTCCTGGGGAGAGCTAGGAATGGCACATGGGAAGTCAGTGCACTTAGAAGAAATTGGAAATATCAAAAGGAAAGGACTATTCAAAGTCCTTTAATCTATACAATTACACCATGTTAGCATGCACAGGGGGAGATATCTCCTTCTACCCAAGAGTCACAACATACAGTCTTCTTCTAAGCACCTTTATAATGAACCAAAGGGGAATGAGTCTTTCCTCACACACTTCTTCCTCCCAAAGACAGAAGTATTTTCCAGCTTCTGCCCTGCCAAAAGTTCCCTTTAGGAGAGACAGAGAAAGCAAGAGGGTGGCAAGGCGGATTACAGCAGGAAGACCCATGATTTGTCAATTGATTAAAAAAAAACAATAATTTTTTTAGAAATTAAATACCTAATTGAGTCCCAAAGCCAACTAAGCCTCCCTTTCTGTAGGACAAGCACCTAGTTATTAAGCCCTTAGGAGTCCCTTGTCCCTGGATACTAAGGAAACCATTAGTTGGGAAACTTCTTGAAGTGGGAGTGCTGGAGAGCAAAATCTACACACATACACTTGATAGACCAGTAAGGGCTACCAGGCTAGGTTATACAGGTTAGTTAAGGAAAACAATACTTACTCTGTGAATTCCAGCACCGCTTGGATATGACATAAGAGACCGTGCTGCTCTGCATGGTTAATGCATGGTTAAGATTGCATTTCTCCTGGCAACGTCCAAAAAAGACATGCCTCTGTATTGCAGACATTGATAACTCAGGATGCAAGTGCTCCTGGCCTTATCCTGTAGCTGATTTGGCGTATTTTGAAATTAGGCAAGATAGGCATTTACAGTACTAAGCATAAAAGTCTGTCTGCATAGCCCAGCCTGACATGCTTTTGGAAATTAAAGGCCTTTCCCCTTGGACTCCACTATTCATATTTTTAAAGTCATTCAAAAGCGTTGATTTTTGCAGACTCAAGACCAAAGTCCTCACTGGAAAAATCATACCATTTAGAAAAATGATGATCCCCTAAAGATACCTTTATTGGACTTCAGCCAAGAAGACTGCTGAACACAAATACATTACAGCATTTGCAAAGACAGACCGGCCCACCAGCCACACAGATTGCTGTGGGCCAATAAAACAATACCCTCCTAACCGCAAAATCCACTTCCATATTCCTTGGTGGACTCGCTCCATGGTTTTTGGACTTCCATTGTGATACTGCATTATGGAAGCATCCAGAAGTGTTTGAGGGCTGGCTAGAACTGTAAGTATCTCAAACTTAAAAAGAGGCATCTAATATTTATACACAGAAATGCCTTTTATGTTGCCATTTGAAGCACATTTGGTGCGTAATCTTGAAGATCACTCATTCACAGGTCATGTCTATACATCTATAAATTCCCAAACCGCAGTGTTTGTTTTTCATCTATCCAGATGAATACCCCAAAAAATATCACTTACCCTTTGACATGATAAATGACTCTGTGGGGATTTTATTGCTGAGATGCAATACTCCGGAGAGTCATGCAATCGTGCAATCCAATTAGTGTTTTAGATGGTGCAACATCATTCAGGGAATGAATGGGTAGAGATACTTTACAAATAATATTGTCAGGATTGTCTTTTCCCTACCTCTTCCCTAAATTGTCTCCACAGACATGGATGTGCACACATACACTAATATACACTATGCAAATGAATGCCCTGGATAAGATCATTTCTGCTTAGAGAGACCGTTGGTTTTGTTGAATTTAATTTACAAAGTCTTTTCGAGTTGTAGACAAAAATCTTTACATAGAGTACACATTGATGAGACCATGTTGAAAATCAAGAGAAAAATACTTGTAAGCTGTGTCAGTCCCTGTACTCCATTTCAATCTCATTTTTACGAAGGCATTTCAAAGCAGTGGAGAATCTAGTTTGAACTTTTATTTTTAGTTTAATTCTGTCATGTCCAAATTATAAAAGGTAGATCCCAATTCTTTGGATACTGCAATTTAATTTACCTCCAAATATGTGTTTGTTTTTTTCTACTTTTTGCTATATAGTTGCTCACAGCTAAAACTGCTCAGTCATAATGAAAACACACTTACTGCATTCCAAATGCCTGCATAAGTATGCATTTGGGGGCTAGTTTCCTTTTATTTAAAATTATCTGCAAGGAAAAATATTGGCAAAATATACCATTCTTGAGAGAGTTTTCAGTACAAGTTAAGTAGAGAAAAAAAAAAGAAAAATTCCAGGTGCCTATTCCATTGAGCCCTAATTTGACTAACTCTAGCGTAACACTGATGTTTAATTTTGCTATCATTTCTGCTCAGGGTTTTCCCCATGCCTCCTATGGAAGCTTACAAGAATACAAGGCACTTTTATAAGAAGGGTGGATATGTTAAATTATCCTTACATTTCTTACCCTTGCCCCGAGTAAATGCCCTACAAATTAGATAAAGTAAATAGTCTTGCTGTGCTGTGATGCTGGACTCTACTTTTCAAGCCAGCCACCCATTAGAAAAGAGTATGACTTCCTTGAGCCGCGTTGTCAGAGCCGTACGTTTTATAATCTGCAAAATGGCATTATTTATTCTGTTTGGGGTACTTCATTCTTAAATTTGCTCATTCATTCATGCCTAACAGAAAAAATAGGTTATTGTCTCCTCAGTCAGGAGTACCAATTAAAAAATAATTACACTGTAGCAAAGGCACAAAATTTTTAGACCTGGATGCACCTTCCAAAAAGTTATCACAAAGTTGTCAATTTTCTTTCTTCTTTATCCCTCCTAAAAACTTTTTTCAGTATTGCAAGCTCATTTACTAGCAAAATATGGCTGAATGGAAACAAGCACTTATTTTTGGTCAATATCTTTGCAGCTAAATTATACCAAGGGCAATTTACTTATTAAAACATATCTACTTAACAAAATTCGGGTGAAATATTTTTCCGTGATCTTTAAAGTTATATAACTACAAAAGATAATGTCAATAAATGAAACATATACTGGGCTAATTAATTCACCCAATTAAAACACGGCACATAATTCTCTTTTCATTCCCATTTAGGCCCCTATTCAAAAAAGCACTTAAGAATATCCTGCTCTTTAATGTGCCTACCATACTCCTTTAGGCATATGCCAAACAAAATGTTTAAGGATGCACTTAGGCATGTGTTTAAGTGGTCTGCTGAAACCAGATGTTAGTCTAGAAGAGCATGTAAGGGAAAGCATTCATCAGCCTTGGGTTGAAGAATCTATCAAAAAATGCTTCTGTCTCAAAAAGAAGCCTCGTAAAACAGGATAAATGTTCATCCCGGCTGAAAGGAAAAGCAGAAAACGCTCTCAGAGGCGCATGAAACCTGCTCTTACTATCACCAAGTCCAAAGCAGTAAGACAAAAGTAAAGCTTTATTCATCAGAGTAAATACAGGAATTCACAGCACTTGCTGCACAATCCTCTTCAGAGCTTCTTGAAATCAATGGTTAAAATCTGCTTTATAAGCTAAGAGGACAGGAAAGGCTGTCATTACACTAGCTGGTATCACATCTAACCTCTACATAATTAAAGCATTTTTTCATATTCACTTTGTTACTTATAAGACACTGTCTGGTTAGTAAACTCATGATGCAGCTTAGACTATTTGTTCGTAGATTTGGTTTTTTCCACTACCACAACACCATAGCAACCTAAACACCAAATATTTATTTTCTTTCTCAAACACTGCAAGTTATTTTATGAAAATTTTTATGCAAATTGGGCAATGCGTTGACTCATTCTGTTTGTCTCTCTTGCATTTATCTCTAAGGCACCTATCACCATGGTGCCTAAATGCTGTGGTATCTTAGTGTTTGCCAGCTCTGTATATCCTAAGAGTGGGATCATCATTTTTGTCCACTTTTACATAGCCTTTTTATATAAACTGTAAGGAAGTATTAGCTAGGACGGAACAGTCACGGATTTAATGCAAAGAGATGTTTTCTATACTAATATACACAAATCAGTAGTAAAATTAAAAGTCCTTACTGTTTCCTTCAGTCTTCATTTACTCTGAAAATACAGCCTCTACTAGTAGAAGGCGTTCCGTTGATGAAGGCATCTCTGATTTCAAAACCCCTGGACTCTACTTACAATCACTTGCATTCTACCTCCTAACCAGCTCAGATAACCACACCTGCCCACACACCACCATACTGTCCTAACGGTTTTTAGTAGTGCTTAATTCAATTTACTTCTCTCCTTAGAAGTCATTCAGCTCGCATCTTCCCCTAAAACACACTCATGACACCATTTTAGATCCAGACTAATCTCTTCCCACGAACGAGTTGTGCTGTCGTGAGACCCGGGTTGTGCAAGCAAGCCTGGAGAGCTTCCAAGCTGCTGCAAACTAGATGAGGGATGAGTAACAGTAACAGTTGTAAAAATACACCTGCTGCTGATGGTAAAAGTTAAGACCTTTTTTTCCCCTCCTCCTTCTTTAATAACAGTCAAATGGAAAGAACAGGAAACTGTAAGTAAACTTTATATTTGAAAATATTAACTCGGGCCAAAGCATTGTGGTGGTGTATTTGGCTCACCTTTAAATAGAACAATTTTTCTCCCCAAATATTAAATGGAAAAAGTATAACGAGAAAGAAGTGAAATGGAAAATTGCTAAAGCTGAAGAACATCGCGCACAAAAAGGCAGTATTTCTTCTAACAGCTCTGAGATGATATGAGAAAGAGAGAAAGGGTGTGGAGGAGGGGTGAGGGAGGGAGAAGCAAGACAAGGGAACATGAAGCAGACTGAAAACAGAATGTGAAATAATTGATATTGTTACAGAAAGACTAAAAAAAATTAGGGGGGGGGGGGCAAAAACTACAGAGGCGCTTTCAGTAGTGTAAATATCATCCTGTAGAGCAGATTTTCCATAAAATCCTTACATGTAATTGGACTGGTCATCATTTAGAAAGCCAGATTTTTCGTAGTTCATCTTGCCATGGGCCAGACTGCTTCTACTTTTTTTGCCTATAGCATGTTTTACTTTGTGGAGTTTATCTTACTCCCTGCAGTGCTACATCATAGTTAAAATACAATTCTTAGCTGATGTTTCCATTTAAAACCTGTTTTTTTAAACCATTGATAAGATGGGATTATTATTGGAAGGTAAGCCCCTCCAAAAGCAGAAAAATGGGAAAATGTCTCACTTTGCAGCCGTTACTAAGGATGGCAACAAAGTTTGACGGCTGACAAGTAAGGAAGTGAAAGAGCTTAAAATATTACATGAATAAAGCATATTTTGTCTTTCTTAATGGAACATATACAGTAAAATGATCTTCTCTAAATTTAATATTCAGATTCTTCATTGATCAACATAAACATTTTTAGCACATCCAAAGCCATATAAAAGTGATGATTTCTATATATACAGCACCTTGCATCTTCAAAGAGTTTGTAAATAGCAACACCTTCATTCTCATCCTATTTCAGTAACACAAAACCCAAGACTCCTGACATCAGAAATATGTAGAACAAGAGAATTTAGATTTTTCTAAGTAAGATCAACTGAGAGAGGTCTAAAATTTCCACTTACTATATGGGAAACTTTGCCTAGATAAAAACTAGGTCCCTGAGAATTTCCACTCTGTGGAGGTGGGCACAGGCATGAAACTTTTTCCTTTGCAGAAAATAAATGAACATCACCATTTCTTTTCAGGATTATGAACTTCTTTGTTGACTAAAGTGTTCACAATCTCTGCCTCCCAAGATATCAAATAACAACATGGACCAGCTATAAAGGAACGAGCCAAATCTGTCCAGCTCGTAACCGACCCTTTTTCTGTATTTTGAAGGCCTCAGCAAGAAATTGGTGGTTGTATTCCTGTATAGCCCATTGTTGTGGCATAGTTTACAAACCTTCCGCGTCATATAGGTTCATATGGCTGTGTATGTTATATTGCAACACATTTTTGAAATTACTTAATTTGATGCACCATCTTGCAGCTAACCTATGAAGTTGAAGACCGCTAGCATGGCCAGTTGCTACGAGAGTTCAAGCCTTTTGTACAAATGACTGATAACAGAGTGACTGCTGTTAAATTCCTGGACAGATTAAATGAAGCTCATCCCCCCCCTAGATCTGAAACCTCTTCAAGCTGCTTTTTTAAAGCCACATAACAAGTCTTTACTCCTTATATTACTGTTCCACTTTTTGTTCCCTGTCTTAAAGGAATTTTCATCCTTCTAGTTCTCATGGGAAATTGTGTTAAAATTCAAGAACCTGACCTTAGGTTGCATTGAATATTCCCATTGACTTCAGGCCATAAAAAAGGAAAACTGTGGAGAAGAGTTATATTCTGTCAGAAAGAATATGGCTCCAAATGCTGGAATCATCCTGACAGCTCTATTTCAGAAGTTAGCCAAGGAGAAAAAAGGGGCCAGGCATCTTGAAAATTACACACACATACCTCACACACATGTATACACATACAAAGCATGAAGGAGAATAGAGGAGAGAACCTGGAAAGAAACCCTGCCAATTTATCAAGTGGCAGATGAATTATCCCCAAGAGTTTCATAGAAGCAGCAGCCACCCCATTTTAAGGTGAAATTTTATTTCAATCTCAGCTGCAGCATAATCTAGGATCCATCTGTTTCCCCCATTCCCCCTCCCTTCCCCTCACAGTCCCCCTGCTCCCTTCCCAACTCACATGCTGATATAACTCAGAGGAATCACTTCATCTCCAGTACCACAGGTTTCACGGGCCCTACTGGGTAGGTAGGAATTGCAGGAGGATGGATGGGATTGATTAAAAAAGAAAAAAAAAAAAGGAAGTAACAGATTTATTTCTATGAGTTTTAATCCCAATCAAAGCTTAGACACTGTGCATACCTTTTTGATAATTTTTTTTGTGTGTTTAAGAGTATTTTCAACATTCCCCCTACCAATCATGTTTTAGGGAAAACTAGTGACCAGTGACTGGATCTACGTGAGCTGTTTAGCTCTTACCATTGTTGCCACTCAATATCCACTCCTATTTATGTTTCCTGTATGATGGCTCTGCTTCGAATCTTCAGGATATTACACTGCACAGAAAGTAAGTCTTTAAAAGTAAAAAAAAGAAAAAAGCATTGGAATTTTATGATGTTTGGTCTTCCTTAATACCAGAAGCATGTTTCACTTTCAAGTTTAGCAAGAGGACTCCTAAGTGCAGTTTCATTATTGGCTTAAGCTAACCTAAGTATGGAGTGTGCCAAGAGGCAGGCCCACTCCCTCCACCCTCCCCTCCCTCCTTGCCTCAGACCTAGGTAAATACACTTCTCTTGTTTCATCACCAGTTCTCATGCTGCCACAGAGTCAGCTGGATCAAAAAAACCCAAAATGATCCACCTGAGATCTGAGCCAGGCACTAATTTTGAGACGGCTCCTGACACAGCTGACCGTGCAGCCATGAGCATCCTCATCCTCCCCAGGGAAGCAGTGGAAAGATGCAGCTGGAGGAGGGAGGAAAGGAGAGCAGTACCACCATTTTCAGCAGCAGCAGCACGGATTTAAATTTGCTGAAGCTGACTGACTGCAAAACTACGCCTTTGTTATGCTAGGAACAAAAACTCCCAAATGAATCAAACCGTACAAAAGAAGAAAGCAGACCTGGACACTTGATTTCGAGTGTTCAAGGAAGGCAAATACAGAGATTCTCCTGAATCAGAAACACCAGATGGCACAGAGGCATATTTGAGTACATTTCCAAAGCAGAACTAGCAATAATAACCTACATCTGGATGCTGTGTCCACACTAACTTCTGACTTACAAGCAGCGCTAATAATTATGGGTGTATATCCCTTCATTTGTGTGTGATAACGTGTGCACCTCTACAAATTTCTTCCCATTAGGTTAAGGGAGAATTTGTCTGGCCTTTTTGGGTGTGCATGGAGAGCACTTTGGGAGGCCGCTGGAAGACACACGGTATTACATGTGCGCTATAGCCCAACTTTCCGCAATAGCGATCCCATGAGATGGGCTGCATTAACACTGCTAGTTTATACCTTTTGATGGCCAGTCAATTCAAGTTTACTGTGCTCAAATGTTTGTGTCGGAGTGTTCGGAAACTGCTCCTACTAAAATTTGAATACCCTTTGCAGCACAGTTAAAGCTGAGAGAAGCCTTTATACCACCTAAGACAAGCAAAAGGCCGGGGAAGCAGGGCAAACACAGTGCCTACCGGCCCAGACTGATTTTGTTGCTTTAAATCGTGCCAGTGGGCTAGTTTGCTTCTGGGGTGGGAGGAAAATAGTTAACGGCCCTTGTGCAATCCTATTGCCCCAGAACACCTTAGCCTGATGCAGAGCTATCCAGAGAATGTGAAATGCTGCAGAAATAGTTCCATTTTTAATAGCTGACAACAGCAACATTAAGTATTCGATTTATATTTCTGCTATGATACTTCAGAAGATCTTATCCTGGAACACTTGTGTCTGCTGACTAATTACATAAGTATTGTTCATTTTGTGTCCTTATTACCCTAAGAGTGTGTTCACAGTTAGTCCTTTATCTGTGACGCACATCTGAAAGAGAAAAACAAAAAGGCACAGAAGCCTGGGGATTTGATTAGTTTCTTCCAAGATATTTAATTGCTATTGCAGACAGAAATATGTAATACACTAGAATATAATTTTCTTTTTTGAGGGAAAAGTCTGGGTTAAACACTAGCACAAATTCCACGTGATAGCAAGCAATCTCAGGAGTTTTAAAAAGCAGAAGATGGCAAGCTAGACTTTCACTGGTTATTTGTAGTTCCTTTTATAAATTTTGGGCACAGAATCAAACTTTAACATTCTACATAGAAAGACAGAATCTTTCTGAAGGATCTTTTACAAATCAGCAAGACTGGAAATAATTTGATAGAAGACTTACTGTGTATGCTCTTTCAGCCATTTCACTAGAAACTCATTTTGGCTTTCTCTGAGGTAGAGATAAACCACAGCTAAGAGACAGTTATTAAATCTTCTTTATACATTCTGTATGAAATATATTAAACTACAAAAATACTATATTCAAATAAGGTTAAGGGTCTGACTTAAACCCACAAAGACATGGAAATTCAGAAATATTGTGTCTCCCTACCCTTTACTCCCCTCAGCGTGGATAGGCATTGTAGCACAAATGACTTGTGCTCAGATTCCTTAAACCTCTCCTTTATGGTACATTTCTCCTTAAAGGCACTTCCTGCTTTACGGTTCTTCCAGTTTGCATCCTCTCCATGGGCCCAGGTTAAATTCTGCCCTGGATAATTTGCGGTTTTTATAATTTCAATTTTTTAATGCTTATAGAAACATAAAAGTGAGAAAAATAAACCAAAAGTACATAATTTTTACTCTCAGCAACTGGCTATTTCTATTTTTTTAACACATAACTGACAAATCCCATGTTAATGAGAGACAGGCAGGCAGCTGTAGGACATGGAGGACTCTCGGCAAGTGTAAACACATGCTTCAGCTCTCTCCTCCTCCCCGTACAGTTCTACTTATACATAGGAGTACTCATTACATATTTCCGCAGTGAACTAAAAAGGAACCTTGGAGTTGACACTGAACTAAGATTTTGTCCCTCAGAATGGCATGGGACGTTCTTCCATGATGCACTTTTTCTCCTTTTCCTGAATACAGCAGCGACCAGTGGAGGTCACACTTTATTCAAAAGAAAGACAGACACTTGCAGACCGTTCTTCCGCAGGGGCTCTCAGCTTTGAAACCACCTCCTGCCCTGTGGTACGGTAGTTTGGGCCTGCTGACCTCTTGGGCAAACTGCAAACTGTGTCTTCTCAAGATAACTTCAAAGCAGGGAAATTCCACTGCGGGGAGGGGGAAGGGTATCTTAGGAGGACGGGTATTTTTTTCTACATTCTACAACGGTGAACAAGTCTGAGTTTCTCCTTATTCTCTTCTACTTCTAGTTATTCTTCGTTTTCACTTAATTACTGCCAGTGCATTATGCAGTCAGGCAACTGTCTCTGTGCAGCTCTTCTAAATCTATGCGCATTCCACAAATAGTTAGAAACTTGATAATTTCAAACGTGGCTGAGGGCTTCCCCTCCACATGCTCCATAGCATCTGATTAACATGCATGTTCAACTCTGCTGTACTTACATGTGCTACTGAAGCGTCTGTTTTTAAAGATGAACAATCAATACTGACTATTCATTCCCTTCAACTGGTACTCCTGTAAATGGCTAAAAGAACAGAACAAGGGCCATTCCAATAAGAAAACAGTGTTGGTTACGCTCTTGTAACCAGAGTAAAGGCAGATGATTTTGGAGGACATCCACAAACATTAACCTCTGCAGTTTGACTGTGATAAAAAGTAAACCACACAAAATCATCAAACAAATAATCCTCAACAAAATAGTATAAGACTTTAAAATAACAGCAGTGGTGTATTTTTATCTTAAGATATCATAGAACAAGAGACAGGATTTCAGGAATTAATAGAAATGAAGATATTCCTTAAATAGATAATATTAAACATGTCCCTATAATAGAAGATCTCTGTTAAAGAATAAGAGAAGCAGAAAGTAGTAGCCTTGATCCAGAAAAGGCATTTCTGCCTTATACAGCGTAAGAGACAGACATTCAGGAATAGCTCAGCCATGAGAAATGGTGATCTCCTATTGCTGCCAAGGTCAGTCAGACCTGTTGCGATATGTTCTGTAAATGCTGACTCTACCACTTACAGTTTTCCAAGGACTTCTTTAACACCTAGAGATTTTTTATTTTTATTGTGGAACAAAGCTATGACACAAAACTGTCAAAGTAGAAAGCCCAGAAAGGATGACAGAGAGTTTTTATTAGATTCAAGGGTGACAGCTCCATTGAGAAAAGAACCATGTAGTTAGAAGGAAGGTGGTCTGAAGTTCCTGGAGATCCAGCAGGAAAACGCTGAAATCTCAGCAAAGAAGGAAATTTTGTTCTCAAGCCAGCAGTCCGACAATTTATCACACCCCTTAAAAACTGATGGCAGGTGACATGCGGATGATGTATCTGTATCAGCCTATAAAGTGTGAATGGGACTGGATTTATTTGCTACAACAGGAAGCTCTAATGGAAACTCCCAACATAGTTTTACTATGCCTCAGTCCTGACCTTCTGCACTTCAAATGCCAACTGTGCCCCCTTGTGTGGCACTTCTCTGATGGTAACCATAAGTCCCTAGGGAAGTAGATTAAATTCAAGCAAGCCATTCTGCTTTTTACTTTCTCTAGTTAAAAAAAAAAAAAAAAAAATAAGCTGTAATACCTTCTAGCCCTAAAAATAATTTTTTACTCTGTGAACTCTCTGCTATATTTATATGTACTGAGAGAGAATAGAGTTTGGATTTCTCTCTCTATTAGCATCTATAATTCTGGGCTTGAAGTACCAATTAAAAGCACATAAAAGAAGGCACATAGACTACTTTTTTACATAATGGGGTGGGAGTCTCCTGTTGAAAGACCCACCTTGCTTTAAGAAACGTTCAAGGTATTGCTTCACAGAGACCTTGTGAATATAGAGGACAATGAAAACTGTTCTCCAGGAAAAGACATCTGAGCTAGATGAGACAGCAGAGCATAGAAAAAAGAGAGTTTAAGTAAGGCTGTAAAGATTTCCTCATGCCAGGAGAGCTCGTGCAGGGGCAATACAGCTCTATTTGAGAGTTTTATCAAAAACGAGAATGACGACATCATTGTTCTGCACTGAAAACTGATTAATCATCTGCTTGGCATCTGTCTTAGCAGATGAGAATTCCCTTTTCAACACTATGGAGAAACTGGTGATACAGACTAGTCCTCATGTTGTCACCCGTCTCTGCTTGTGACCAGTCCTCCGTTCTGTCTTTCCTTTTTCCTGACTATTCAGCTGACACATTCAGCTGATAATATTTGTAAAATATCTACAAATATAGACGGGTATTTTTAGTGGTATCAAACATTTGTACAGATTTGTTCTCAAGACATCTGTATATGATGCAGTCCCCAGATAACATTTATATAACTCTTATGGATCCTTGCTTTTTGGAGGAAAAACCAAAACGCCTTTAGACAGGCTTTTTAAATCGCAAAATGAATTGTTGAAAACACAATTTTCCTTCAAAAAACCTAAGTCTCTGAAACCCCAGTACAGTCCTCCAGTACACTTCAGAAAAAAATAGCATGAAACCAAAAATTCCTGATCCCTTATACTTCTAGATGTTTCATGATTGATTTAACAAGATAAGTGGAAGAGTGGAAAATTGGCAACCTTAACACTTGGGTATATCTTGCAATTGAGAACTATCATACACCATACTGTGATGTATTTTTGAGCCTTCCTGCATACCATGTGGACAGAGTATCTCATATAAAATCACTTGATAAGATAGGAAATATAGGAAGAGGAAAAAAGGAACTTCACGTTTCCCTTTGTTTCTCTGATCATGAGAAATAAGTTGATTCTACGGCCCAGTGAAATGTTTTCTTTCAAGACCTGGCCCACCTTTTGTACGTCTGCAAGGCCACGTTAAATTTGGTAACTTGAATTGAACCAGCTGGCAGTGTCTTTGAAGCATATGGGAATGGATCGAAGCTGCAAATATGCAAGGTGAATGTTACATTTTGATATTTCTCTCATGGTTATTTAAGATCTTGATTCTGTGAGAATTACAGAGATGAGAACAATTTACTGCCATGCAAGTGTGATAATTTGGGGCCGGTCATTTTCACCACAAACAAATTAAACAAGACAGAAGCAGTGGCTAAAATAATAAAATAGCTGCCTCTTTCATTACATGTTCAACAACACTTGATTTGACACACTATTAGGTAGCATTACAAACTGTTTAAATACTCTGAAACATATATCACCACTATTAAGCTTTGATACCATATTGCAAATGTTTCTGTTTCAATACACTGATTTATGCTCACTTACGAGTGCACACCCAGAATGTCAACAACACTTAAATGAATCAATTTCTTAAAGGATTTGAGTTCATTCTGATGAAAAGACCAGATTAATTACTTTGTTTTAAATATTCTGTAATCTTAATATCATTATCTTTTGCATCTTCCCAGATCCAAGTGTCATACCCAGTTTAAGGATATGAAACAGGGCATCTACATAAAAGGGATAGAGCCTTCATCCTATTATTATTTCATTAACTGCTCGCTAGCAATTGAGGAGCATTGAGCTTTGTTCTGAAAGGTAAATAGTCCTGTGCATCAGTAAGTAAAGCAAAAATTTCAGCAGGGGGGATTTTCTCAGCAAAATCTCGTGGCTCCCCTTTTAGCTTATCTGGCCCTCCTGGCTCCCAAAGTACAGCCCCACAAAATAAGAGGCAAAATGATTTTCTAATCCAGTTGTTCTTAAATGTGTAGCAGAAAACTTTTCTTTAAAGAAGAGCCAACCTCATGAAAAGGGTCTTGTGGTGCCTACGTATAATAAATAATAAGCCACCATCACAGCCTCACATTTCCTTCTTCCTAGGAAAATCAAGATATCTTCTCTTTATAACAGATGATCAGACATCTTTGTCTAGAGATCCCAAATAAAACTGGGTATAGACCTGTGAGATTAAAACAAAAAGATGTTGGGATAGATTCTGTTTTAAACGAAGATACTTTTATTTCTCTTTGGCTGGGAACATGATTCATGCCTACCAATGGCCCCTCCCGATATATTAGATGGAGCAGCTGGGTGAGACATGAGGGCAGACAAGATGACCTGTTATCTCGCACATCCTTCCTTGTTTCTTTTAATTCTGACGGTCTGACCACTGCAGAGCCTCCATGAGAACCTGCGAATGGCTGGACTGGTTCAGACCAAGGGTCAGCCCTGCCAGTACTCTGCCTCCAACGATGGCTCTAGGCGTGACACCCCCAACTG
>NW_009258377.1:1392711-1394731 GCF_000687185.1 Egretta garzetta
CGTTGCATGGAGAATATTCATACTACGTAGTCTCACTCCAGCAGACAGCATTTAAAAGAATAACAACTTTTTTAGTATCAGCAGATACGGATCGTGTTTCTCAAGGCATTTGTTCCTATTTATATGAGAAAAGCAATTGACACTCTTCTCATATGCTGGTATAGGAACCTCTTTCGAGACTATTTTGGAGACATTCACTTGACTGTTGAATGGCTTTAAAAACTCAGTGCCCTTCTGAACAAATGTTCCTCCCTTTTAAGCTTCTACAAACTGATTCATGCTTTTTAATCTGTTGCAACTTTTTTTCCTAGAAAATGTGCTTACATGAGCTAAAGTGGCCAAGTTTGGTATGCCATTGAATTGTCCTGGAAAGGGCCTTGCTTTCGCGGTCCATAGAGGCAAAACCTACAACAGTATTAACGTTTCCAGTTCCAGTCTCCACAAATGCATTGTTCTGAAAACCCCAGAGAAAACATCCCCTACAAAACAAAAGAACACTTAACAGATTAATTTATATAGCTTTTTAATTTTTACAAACTGTACAGATAACTGCCACAAATCTCAGGTGTTTTTACCATCTCGATGATTAAACATCTCTGTAAGTAGCAGCAAAAATTTTATAACCTCTCAGGGCCTGCATCATTAAGTACTGAAAATAACTTGAAGTGCTGTGCAAAGCAAATGGCATAGTTGTAAACTCCTACAGACTCCCAGGAACTTGAAGCCTTTCTTAAGGCAATAGTCAGTAATGTTCCATATAAATAAAAAGCCAAATCTCTACTTTTTATCATCGGATGTTCTAGTTATCCTGGTATGGGCATCTCTGGCTCTGCATTAGCATCGCTGCACCTGCATACACCCCTACGCACCTGCACACACCGGTCGCCTAGATCACCCCTTCTAGAATCAGCGTATCTCTACCACCTTCCTCCACAACAGGCTGAAAACTAATCCATGGCCCATGAATAACCAGTTTCTCAACAGCAGCTTTTCAACACAGAGCTTGCAATCTGTCTCCCATTCACTTTGTCAAATCATGGTCCACATATCAGCCATTTGCAGCAGCGATAGATCTGTCAAGCGTCAAGTACATTTCTTGCAAAGGAAAGTCTTTTTTAGGATTTTTTAACTTTCAAAATGTCTAATCCCAAACATGCAAAATAATGACTCAGGCGCCAAAAAATCATGAGATTTAAAAAAAAAAAAAATAAAAAAAATGTTAATGTCTTTTCCTTTGCTTTCTGGAGCTTTTTCTGGGTCATGTTTTCAAGCTTTTCTCCAAGGCCATAAGGGCTTCAAACATTATTAAAAAGAAAGCAACCAAGATCCTTTTGTAATTGCATGTTTAAGGAAAACATTTATTGCCATCAGACTTAAATTGTGTTGAACTGACAACCAAGAATCTTCAGAGATTTTTTTGATCAAATAATCCTGAAAAGGAATACTGCTTCAAACCCGTTTTCTCTAGAGTTTTGTTTACATTATTTATGTATTTTTTCCAGATAATTAAGCCTAACTGAAAGCAAGTTGTTAAACACGGAGGAAAGCCATGACTTAACACTGTCTTGAAGGACTCTTTACAATATCAAAATATCCGAGGTACAGATTATATAGATCCTCACACAAACAGTGATTTCTTCCCCTGAAATTTGTGATTTGCTCCCCCTTAATACTGAGTCCCCTTGAAATCTTTACTCTGGATTTTTTTTTTTTTTTCAGTGAGGAGAAGACAGTTTTGTGTGACAATGTGCATCACAAATCTTCTTAGAAGTTCTTCAGATTCCAGCTGTTTTGTGACAGAGATGTTTATGAGTATTTGATAAATGTAACTGTTCCTGTTAATTGTCACCATCTCAGCTTATTTGTGCAGTGCTCACTGATTTGTTTTTATTTAAAGAGGGAAAGGCATTCCCTTCTTTTTGCAAAACAATTCCTCTGTAGGGCATTATCTGAGCTCGGTATAGTGTCCTTCCTGCATCCTTTCTCTTCCATCCTTTCTGTCCTGATTAAAACTACCAGA
>NW_009258377.1:1394769-1395162 GCF_000687185.1 Egretta garzetta
GATTGCTCACAATGTCTTGAAGTCACCCTTTCTTTCATTGTTTTTGCCTGTTAAACCTTGTTTTGCTCACCAATCCCTCTCCCGCATCCCACTGGATTCCCAAGTTTCCTTTGTCGGCACCCTTGTTTGCAGCTAACTGTGCTCCTCCCCCCCACGTTCCCTACCCCATTCTCTTCCCCTTCCTTCATCCCCTCTCCCTTTGCCTATCTCCTCAAGCTTCCCTCCTCCATCCTGCTGTGAGGGAGGCTGTGCCTGGTGTCGGCACGGCCAGGCCCAAGCACAACAAGCTCACGAGGCAGACCCCAGCTCATCAGGTATTTCATGGGTGGTTCTTTTTGCTTGCTTCCTGGCTTCTGAGGCGTGCACATACATCACAGTTTATTTCTGCCACTG
>NW_009258377.1:1396071-1397581 GCF_000687185.1 Egretta garzetta
AGATTTTTTTTTTTTTTTTTCCTCCTCTCTCTCTCTTTACAAACCACAAACGGATGTGAGGCAGGGAAGGTGTTTCTTTGACTACTGAAGTCAGGCACCTCTTTTTTTATTCTTCTCAGTCTTCTTGTGTGTCCCCCTCTCCCCTCGCACCCGCTCGCACACACACTCACACCCCCCCCTCCCCCTTTTTGCACCAACATTAACGACAAAAAGAAAAGGAGTTTGCTTGATGTTTTAGTGAAATGGACGTAAGATTTTATTCACCACCTCCTCAGCCGGCAGCCGCTCCTGATACGCCTTGTTTGGGACCTTCCCCCTGCCTGGACCCCTACTATTGCAACAAGGTGACTCGTGTTTTGTGTCGTCCGAGGTGTTTTATCTGTGCTGTCGCTTGTGCTGTTGTCGCGGCGCGTTGCATGAAGCGGGCGCTGCGCTTTGGCGAGCCGCGCACCAAGTTCACCGGCCAGGCAGAGGGCACCGGCACTTGCCGGGATTTTGGGGCTTGGGTCTTTACAAACCACAAACGGATGTGAGGCAGGGAAGGTGTTTCTTTGACTACTGAAGTCAGGCACCTCTTTTTTTATTCTTCTCAGTCTTCTTGTGTGTCCCCCTCTCCCCTCGCACCCGCTCGCACACACACTCACACCCCCCCTCCCCCTTTTTTGCACCAACATTAACGACAAAAAGAAAAGGAGTTTGCTTGCTTTCGGAGGAACGGCGTGGACAAGGATGTTGATGCGGAGCACTTGATTTCTAGGGCTCCCTCCCGTTAATGAGGAAAGATCGCGCCCGCCACAAACCGGCAGAAACTCTCTGCCCCGCCGCGTACCCTGCAGTTCATGTGTCAAAGCGGTGCTTGGCCGTGCCGGGAGCACGGTTTGGGGTGTGTGGGTGTGTGTGTGTGTGTGTGCGCGCGTGTGTACGTGTGTGTGACACGTCTCTGTATACACACATCTCTATATATGCGCAATAAGGATGTGCAAGGGTGACAAGTCGGTTCAGAACGGGAGCTCGACTTTGTCCCGGCTGTGCAACTGCCTTAGCGGTTTCTCTGTAACTTGATGAAACCGCTGCAAACAGGGTCGGTGCCTGAGGAGAGCTAAGTTTTAGGTCCCCCAGCCCCGGGGAAGGAGGAACTGCAGAGGAGGCTCGCGCTAGCCCAAATCCTGGGGTAGGTTACGAGAGTTTGGTGCTGCCATTCCGGAGCACTTTGCATGACTTTTGCCGCCGAGCAGGGGGGCTGGGGTTCCCCGCATTGTTCCTGCTCCTGTGGCCTGAGCCCAGCTGGTGCTTTATGCCTGGGCTGCACTTTCTCTGCTGTTACGGAATGGCCTTTGCACATGAATAAAAGCCCGGCCGTAGGAAGTAATCAGGAAGTGCGAGCTTCCCGCAGCACTTCTTGAGCACACCCCCGCCCGGGGCGAGCGCCGCGAGCGAGCGCGTCCCCAAAGATGCGCTTAACCCCCCCGCGCCCAGGCGTTCGCTGAGAAACCCGCCGCGGAAGCCGGCG
>NW_009258377.1:1397762-1398069 GCF_000687185.1 Egretta garzetta
CCAGCAACACAGCGTGCGCGCCTTGTGCCGCGGCGCGGGGGCTGCGGCGGCGGGGTGAAGCCCTCGCAGCGTTCAGGCGAGATTTCCCACATGGTCTCATCTACCAATCACAACAGAAAGGACCAAATTCGTCCTGGCTGCATTTCACATACACTCAGCGGAGTTGTAGGATTCAGGGAGAAATCCGGCCCTTTGTGGTGGATGCCTAAGGATATTTCAAGAGACGTCCCAGAGGTATGACTGTTAGCCGTGTTTTGGGTAACTGTGTTCTGCAGCAGCTGGCACCCCTGCCCTGCAGATCGGAAGG